>NC_084577.2:31112586-31157586 GCF_033978685.3 Nerophis lumbriciformis | reverse complement strand
AGTGTAAAGTGACTCTGGATTTATTTGCAAGCACATTTTGTCTTTGGGAATAGAATCAAACTTTTTTTATTACTAAACTTTTCTCATTTTTTTGCTGTTTTTCCTTTGAATCCTTTGATTAAACACTGAATATTTAAGAAGTTTTTTTCGATGGATGTTAGGATTTGGAGATGGATGACTCTGCTCTCTGTGGTCCAGGTGTTTACCTGCAGGGCCGGACAGAGGACGGTGTGGGCATGATGTTTGGTGTCAACCACCTGGGACACTTCCTGCTCACCAACCTGCTGCTGGAGCGCCTGCAGGAGTGCCAACCGAGTCGCGTGGTCAACGTGTCGTCCCTGGCGCACAACTTTGGGAAAATCGACTTTGATTGCCTGAGCAAGCACAAAGCTCTGGGCCTGGGGACGTCCTTCGCCCAGGTGTCTCAGATCTACTCGGACAGCAAACTGTGCAACGTCCTCTTTACTCACCAGCTGGCCAAGAGACTGCAAGGAAGCCAAGTCACCTGCTACGCTCTCCATCCAGGTACGTACTCACTCACTACTCTGGATTCTTTATCCGCCTTTAAATAATGACAGCTTGTCTGGACATGATTACTCATGTTTGGGAGTGAGGTTGGAGAATGTGGGAATTGTGCAACTTGGAAAAAATGGATCATTCATTTTGAATGGGGAAAATGTCCATAAAAATTGGGAATTTTAGGAAATCCGGGAAGTTTTTTATTAATTGTTGGAAGGGAGCACACAGTTCTTGAACAGACTGAATATTTTGAAGTTGTAAAAAATGTGAGAGTTGTGGAACTTTGAGAAATGTCCCATTTTTTTCCAATGGGAATTTACTGGAAATTTGGGACTTTTGGGAAAAAGCGGGAATTTTTTTTTTAAATGTTAAAAAATGTGAATGTTCTGAATGAATTGAATTGAAATGGTTGGTGTTGTAACTTTTCAAATCGGTCGAGAAATGTTGGCGTACTAACATTTTTAATTGAGAAATGGTATTACGGAATTCCTGGAATTTCAGGAAAAAACAGGAATTTTTCCTGGAATTCCTGGAATTTCAGGAAAAAACAGGAATTTTTCCAGTTCACAAAACAACTTACTTTTTTGTCCTGATTAAAAGGAATGTTTTGACGGTGGAATGGTTGAAGTGGGTTGAAAAATGTGGAAGGAGTAGTCGACAGAAAAAAGGATTTGAAAAAAAACGGGAATTCTGTGAATTCCTGGAATTCTTTGGAACTTGAAAAAAATAGTTTTAATGTGTTGAAGGTGGAATGGTTTGAATTGGTTGAAAAATGTGGGAATTGTGGAAGTTTGAAAAATGGACAATTCATTTTGAATGAGGAAAATGTCCCTAAAAACTGGGAATTTTAGGAAACCCGGGATTTGTTTTTAATTCTTGGAAGGGAGCACACAATTCTTGAACAGACTGAATATTTTGAAGTTGTAACGGTTTGAATCAGATAAACATTGTGGGAGTTGTGGAACTTTGAAACATTTCCCATAAATTGAAATGGGAGTTTCATGGAAATTTAGAAAAAAAATTGAAAATGTAAAAAAATGTGAATGTTCTGAATGATTGGTGTTGGATTTTTTTAAATCGGTCGAGAAATGTTGGCGTACTAACATTTTTAATTGAGAAATGGTATTACGGAATTCCTGGAATTTTGGGAAAAAAACAGGAATTTTTCCAGTTCAAAAAACAACTTACTTTTTTGTCCTGATTAAGAGGAATGTTTTGACGGTGGAATGGTTGAAGTGGGTTGAAAAATGTGGAAGGAGTAGTCGACAGAAAAAAGGATTTGGAGAAAAAAACGGGAATTCTGTGAATTCCTGGAATTTTTGGAACTTGAAAAAATTAATTTTAATGTCCGGGGTGAGTGAAATGTGTTGAAGGTGGAATGGTTTGAATTGGTTGGAAAATGTGGGAATTGTGGAAGTTTGAAAAATGGACAATTCATTTTGAATTAGGAAAATGTCCCTAAAAACTGGGAATTTTAGGAAACCCGAGATTTGTTTTTAATTCTTGGAAGGGAGCACACAATTCTTGAACAGACTGAATATTTTCAAGTTGTAACGGTTTGAATCAGATAAACATTGCGGGAGTTGTGGAACTTTGAAACATTTCCCATAAATTTAAATGGGAGTTTCATGGAAATTTAGAAAAAATTTTGAAAATGTAAAAAAATGTGAATGTTCTGAATGATTGGTGTTGGATTTTTTTCAAATCGGTCGAAAAATGTTGACGTAGTAACAGTTTTAATTGAGAAATGGTATTACGGAATTCCTGGAATTTCGGGGAAAAACAGGAATTTTTCCAGTTTAAAAAACAACTTACTTTTTTGTCCTGATTAAAAGGAATGTTTTGACGGTGGAATGGTTGAAGTGGGTTGAAAAATGTGGAAGGAGTAGTCGACCGAAAAAAGGATTTAAAAATACGGGAATTCTGTGAATTCCTGGAATTCTTTGGAACTTGAAAAAATTCGTTTTAATGTCCGGGGTGAGTGGAATGTGTTGAAGGTGGAATGGTTTGAATTGGTTGAAAAATGTGGGAATTGTGGAAGTTTGAAAAATGGACAATTCATTTTGAATTAGGAAAATGTCCCTAAAAACTGGAAATTTTAGGAAACCTGGGATTTGTTTTTAATTCTTGGAAGGGAGCACACAATTCTTGAACAGACTGAATATTTTGAAGTTGTAACGGTTTGAATCGGATAAAAAATGTGAGAGTTGTGGAACTTTGAGAAATGTCCCATTTTTTTCAATGGGATTTTACTGGAAATTTGGGATTTTCGGGAAAAGCGGGAATTTCTTTTTAAATTTAAAAAAATGTGAATGTTCTGAATGAATTGAATTGAAATGGTTGGTGTTGTAACTTTTCAAATCGGTCGAGAAATGTTGACGTAGTAACATTTTTAATTGAGAAATGGTATTACGGAATTCCTGGAATTTCGGGAAAAAACAGGAATTTTTCCAGTTCAAAAAACAACTTACTTTTTTGTCCTGTTTAAAAGGAATGTTTTGACGGTGGAATGGTTGAAGTGGGTTGAAAAATGTGGAAGGAGTAGTCGACAGGAAAAAGGATTTGAAAAAAAACGGGAATTCTGTGAATTCCTGGAATTTTTGGAACTTGAAAAAATTAGTTTTAATGTCCGGGGTGAGTGGAATGTGTTGAAGGTGGAATGGTTTGAATTGGTTGAAAAATGTGGGAATTGTGGAAGTTTGAAAAATGGACAATTCATTTTGAATTAGGAAAATGTCCCTAAAAACTGGAAATTTTAGGAAACCTGGGATTTGTTTTTAATTCTTGGAAGGGAGCACACAATTCTTGAACAGACTGAATATTTTGAAGTTGTAACGGTTTGAATCAGATAAACATTGTGGTAGTTGTGGAACTTTGAAACATTTCCCATAAATTGAAATGGGAGTTTCATGGAAATTTAGGAAAAAAATTGAAAATGTAAAAAAATGTGAATGTTCTGAATGATTGGTGTTGGATTTTTTAAAATCGGTCGAGAAATGTTGGCGTACTAACATTTTTAATTGAGAAATGGTATTACGGAATTCCTGGAATTTTGGGAAAAAAACAGGAATTTTTCCAGTTCAAAGAACAACTTACTTTTTTGTCCTGATTAAAAGGAATGTTTTGACGGTGGAATGGTTGAAGTGGGTTGAAAAATGTGGAAGGAGTAGTCGACAGAAAAAAGGATTTGAAAAAAAAACGGGAATTCTGTGAATTCCTGGAATTTTTGGAACTTGAAAAAATTAGTTTTAATGTCCGGGGTGAGTGGAATGTGTTGAAGGTGGAATGGTTTGAATTGGTTGAAAAATGTGGGAATTGTGGAAGTTTGAAAAATGGACAATTCATTTTGAATGAGGAAAATGTCCCTAAAAACTGGGAATTTTAGGAAACCCGGGATTTGTTTTTAATTCTTGGAAGGGAGCACACAATTCTTGAACAGACTGAATATTTTGAAGTTGTAACGGTTTGAATCAGATAAACATTGTGGTAGTTGTGGAACTTTGAAACATTTCCCATAAATTGAAATGGGAGTTTCATGGAAATTTAGGAAAAAAATTGAAAATGTAAAAAAATGTGAATGTTCTGAATGATTGGTGTTGGATTTTTTAAAATCGGTCGAGAAATGTTGGCGTACTAACATTTTTAATTGAGAAATGGTATTACGGAATTCCTGGAATTTTGGGAAAAAAACAGGAATTTTTCCAGTTCAAAGAACAACTTACTTTTTTGTCCTGATTAAAAGGAATGTTTTGACGGTGGAATGGTTGAAGTGGGTTGAAAAATGTGGAAGGAGTAGTCGACCGAAAAAAGGATTTAAAAATACGGGAATTCTGTGAATTCCTGGAATTCTTTGGAACTTGAAAAAATTCGTTTTAATGTCCGGGGTGAGTGGAATGTGTTGAAGGTGGAATGGTTTGAATTGGTTGAAAAATGTGGGAATTGTGGAAGTTTGAAAAATGGACAATTCATTTTGAATTAGGAAAATGTCCCTAAAAACTGGAAATTTTAGGAAACCTGGGATTTGTTTTTAATTGTTGGAAGGGAGCACACAATTCTTGAACAGACTGAATATTTTGAAGTTGTAACGGTTTGAATCGGATAAAAAATGTGAGAGTTGTGGAACTTTGAGAAATGTCCCATTTTTTTCAATGGGATTTTACTGGAAATTTGGGATTTTCGGGAAAAGCGGGAATTTCTTTTTAAATTTAAAAAAATGTGAATGTTCTGAATGAATTGAATTGAAATGGTTGGTGTTGTAACTTTTCAAATCGGTCGAGAAATGTTGACATAGTAACATTTTTAATTGAGAAATGGTATTACGGAATTCCTGGAATTTCGGGAAAAAACAGGAATTTTTCCAGTTCAAAAAACAACTTACTTTTTTGTCCTGTTTAAAAGGAATGTTTTGACGGTGGAATGGTTGAAGTGGGTTGAAAAATGTGGAAGGAGTAGTCGACAGGAAAAAGGATTTGAAAAAAAACGGGAATTCTGTGAATTCCTGGAATTTTTGGAACTTGAAAAAATTCGTTTTAATGTCCGGAGTGAGTGGAATGTGTTGAAGGTGGAATGGTTTGAATTGGTTGAAAAATGTGGGAATTGTGGAAGTTTGAAAAATAGACAATTCATTTTGAATTAGGAAAATGTCCCTAAAAACTGGAAATTTTAGGAAACCTGGGATTTGTTTTTAATTCTTGGAAGGGAGCACACAATTCTTGAACAGACTGAATATTTTGAAGTTGTAACGGTTTGAATCAGATAAACATTGTGGTAGTTGTGGAACTTTGAAACATTTCCCATAAATTGAAATGGGAGTTTCATGGAAATTTAGGAAAAAAATTGAAAATGTAAAAAAATGTGAATGTTCTGAATGATTGGTGTTGGATTTTTTAAAATCGGTCGAGAAATGTTGGCGTACTAACATTTTTAATTGAGAAATGGTATTACGGAATTCCTGGAATTTTGGGAAAAAAACAGGAATTTTTCCAGTTCAAAGAACAACTTACTTTTTTGTCCTGATTAAAAGGAATGTTTTGACGGTGGAATGGTTGAAGTGGGTTGAAAAATGTGGAAGGAGTAGTCGACAGAAAAAAGGATTTGAAAAAAAACAGGAATTCTGTGAATTTCTGGAATTCTTTGGAACTTGAAAAATTTAGTTTTAATGTCCGAGGTGAGTGGAATGTGTTGAAGGTGGAATGGTTTGAATTGGTTGAAAAATGTGGGAATTGTGGAAGTTTGAAAAATGGACAATTCATTTTGAATTAGGAAAATGTCCCTAAAAACTGGGAATTTTAGGAAACCCGGGATTTGTTTTTAATTGTTGGAAGGGAGCACACAATTCTTGAACAGACTGAATATTTTGAAGTTGTAACGGTTTAAATCAGATAAACATTGTGGGAGTTGTGGAACTTTGAAACATTTCCCATAAATTTAAATGGGAATTTCATGGAAATTTAGAACACTTTTTGAAAATGTAAAAAAATGTGAATGTTCTGAATGATTGGTGTTGGATTTTTTCAAATCGGTCGAGAAATGTTGAAGTAGTAACAGTTTTAATTGAGAAATGGTATTACGGAATTCCTGGAATTTCGGGAAAAAACGGGAATTTTTCCAGTTCAAAAAACAACTTTGTTTTTTGTCCTGACTAAGAGGAATGTTTTGACAGTGGAATGGTTGAAGTGGGTTGAAAAATGTGGAAGGAGTAGTCGACAGAAAAAGGGATTTGGAAAAAACAGGAATTCTTGGAAATCCTGGAATTCTTTAGAACTTGAAAAAAAAATAGTTAAAATTTCCAGGGTGAGTGCAATGTGTTGAAGGTAGAAAGGTTTGAATTGGTTGAAAAATGTGGGAATTGTGGAAGTTTGAAAAAGGGACAATTAATCTTGAACGGGGAAAATGTCCCTAAAAACTGGGAATTTGAGGAAATCTGGTTGTGGGAGTTGTGGAACTTTGAAAAATATACCATTCATTTCAACGAGAATTTCATGGAAATTTGAGAAAAGCGGGAATTTTTTGGAAAATGATTAAGAGCATGAACGTCTTGAATGAGCTGAATTGGTTGATGTTGGAATTGTATAAATCGGTCAAGAAATGTTGTAGTAGGAACAGTTTTTTAATTGAAAAATGGTATTACGGAATTTCGGGAAAACTGGGAATTTTTCAAGTTCTTAAACCAACTTGGTTTTTTGTCCTGACTAAGAGGAATGTTTTGACAGTGGAACGCTTGAAGTGGGTTGAAAAAAAAGAAAGGAGTCATCGCACTAAAAAAGGTTGGAAATAAGGTTAGAAAAAAACAGGAATTCCTGGAAATTTGTTGACCATGAAAAATGGTTGTTTGAATTTCCAGGATGAGTTGAAAGTGTTGAAGGTGGAAAGGTTTGAATCGGTTGAAAAATGTTGGAATTGTGGAAGTTTGAAAACTGGATAATTCATTTTGAATGGGGAAAATGTCCCTAAAAATTATAGGAAATCTGGGAATTTTATTGTACAATTGTTGAAGTGGAACACACAATTCCTGAACAGGCTGAATATTTTGAAGTTGGAACGGTTTGAGTCAAATAAAAAATGTGGGAGTTGTGGAACTTTGAAAAATGTTCCATTATTTGCAATGGGAATTTCATAGAAATTTCATGGAAATTTTTGGAATTTTTTGGAAAATGCTAAAAAAAAAAAATGTAATGTTCTGAATGGGTTGGTGAATGGTTGGTGTTGAAATTTGTCAAATCGGTCGAGAAATGTTGAAGTAGTAACATTTTTAATTGAAAAATGGTATTACGGAATTCCGGGAAAACCGGGAATTTTTCTGGTTCAAAAACAACTTTGTTTTTTGTCCTGATTAAGAGGAATGATTTGACGGTGCAACGGTTGAAGTGGGTTGAAAAATGTGGAAGGAGTAGTCGCCAGAAAAAAGGGTAGAAAAAGGGTTTGAAAAAAAACGGGGATTCTTGGAATTCCTGGAATTTTTCTGAACTTGGAAAAATGTTAGTTAGAATGTCCAGGATGAGTGGAATGCGTTGATGTTGGAATGCTTTGAATAGCTTGAAAAATGTGGGAATTGTGCAACTTGGAAACATGTCCCATTCATTTCAATGGAAACTTCCTGGAATTTTTGGGAATTTGGGGAAAAGCGGGATTTGTCAAGTTATTAAACAGAAGTTTTACTTCAACATTGTCAGTAATGGTGTTCCTCCCACCACTAGTTGGCGTAGTCACAAAACAACATATATTGTAGCTTGAGATGGACATAGACCAAGCATGCTTGTGAAGAAAGTGAGTAAGAAAGACTGCTGAGGAGTGAAAGTGGATGATATTCCTGGAATTAAAGACTGAAGATATTCCTGGAATTAAAGACTGAAATCATCAGAAAGACGACAGAGCATGTAGCTAGCTAACTTGGAGAGTAGCAGAGCTAGTCTGCACCGTACTGAAGAAGAAGGAGTCCATAACACAGCCATGGACCCTATTATAACATCTGAACATTTATCCATGAAAATATGGACAAGCTTGCGTTCTTATCTGACAGCTGAGTCATGGAAACATGTCTGTCAACAGAAGATGTGAAAACAAGACCATGCAGTCAAATATCTCATTCTTCTTTTGTTGACACTTTTAGTCCAGCTGAAACAAAACTTGCTTTGTTGGTAGAAAAGTGGAGTTGACATTTCCAAACAAAGCTTTGACAAATGAATTCAAAACCTGCTTCATGTGGAACATGTTCAAGTTAAAGTACGGCTCAACATTCCACCTGTCATGGTGGCTCAAGGCGTGACCCCAGGACGCAGAGACAGGAAAGTGGCGTGCGAGTTTTATTCTGCACTCAAAGAGCAAATAAGTGCAGAAACAAAAGGTGATGCAAGGAACTGCTGCACACGGACACCACTACTTTCATTTATTAGCACTACTAACTACTACTAACAATCACTACTAACTACTACTAACAATCACTACTAACTACTACTAACACTCACTAACTACTACTACCAGTATCACTACTAACTACTAATACCAATCACTACTAACAATCACTACTTAATACTACCAAACACCACTAACTACTACTACCACCAGTATCACTACTAACTTATACTACCAGTATCACTACTAACTACTACTACCAGTATCACTACTAACTACTACTACCAATCACTACTATCAGTATCACTACCAACGACTACTATCAATCACTACTAACTACTATTAACAATCACTACTAACAACTACTACCAATCACTATTAACTACTACTACTAACATGCACTACTAACTACTACTACTACTACTACTACTACTACTACTACTACCACCAGTATCACTACTAACTACTACTACCGATATCACTACTACTACCAATCACTACTAACTACTACCAATCACTACTACGATCAGTATCACTACCAACTACTACTACCAATCACTACTAACTACTACCAATCATTACTAACTACTACTAACAATCACTACTAACAATCAGTACTAACTACTATTACCAGTATCACTACTAACCAGTACTACCGGCATCACTACTAACTACTACTACCAATCACTTCTAACTACTACCAATCACTACTACTATCAGTATCACTACCAACTACTGCTACCAATCACTACTAACTACTACCAATCATTACTTACAATACTAACAATCACTACTAACTACTACTAACAATCCCTACTAACTACTACTACCAGTACCACTACTAACTACTACTAACAATCACTACTAACTACTACTACCGGTATCACTACTAACTACTACTACCAATCACTTCTAACTACTATCAGTATCACTACCAACTACTGCTACCAATCACTACTAACTACTACCAATCATTACTTACAATACTAACAATCACTACTAACTACTACTAACAATCTCTACTAACTACTACTACCAGTACCACTACTAACTACTACTACCAATCACTACTAACTACTACTACCGGTATCACTACTAACTACTACTACCAATCACTACTAACTACTACCAATCACTACTACGATCAGTATCACTACCAAATACTACTACCAATCACTACTAACTACTACCAATCATTAATAACTACTACTAACAATCACTACTAACTACTACTAACAATCAGTACTAACTACTATTACCAGTATCACTACTAACCAGTACTACCGGCATCACTACTAACTACTACAACCAATCACTACTAACTACTACCAATCACTACTACTATCAGTATCACTACCAACTACTGCTACCAATCACTACTAACTACTACCAATCATTACTTACAATACTAACAATCACTACTAACTACTAATAACAATCCCTACTAACTACTACTACCAGTACCACTACTAACTACTACTACCAATCACTACTAACTACTAGTCACACTAAAACTACTAGTGTTGATAGCTTGGACTTTTATCAGAATCAGGAGTACTTGAATAATACCCGAGGGGAAATTAAGATTTTCATCACAATCCCATTCAAGAGCAGACAAACATTACAGGGAGACAGAACAGGATCAAACATTACAGGGAGACAGAAGCGGATCAAACATTACAGGGAGACAGAACAGGATCAAACATTACAGGGGGACAGAACAGGATCAAACATTACAGGGAGACAGAACAGGATCAAACATCACAGGGAGACAGAACAGGATCAAACATTACAGGGAGACAGAACAGGATCAAACATTACAGGGAGACATAAAAGGGTCAAACATTACAGGGAGACAGAACAGGATCGCTGACGGCTCTGCCAAATTCTGGCGGCCCTTACAAAAAAGGTGAGAAACAGGTAAACGCCAGGGGGTCGGGGGGGGGGGGGAATATTCAGTCTAAGCCTGGGCCCCTGGAGAGGGGGTCCAGACCGAGGCCAAGGGGAAAAAAACTCATAGCCTTAGCACCCATAAACCTGTGTGTAAGAGGGAAACATCAAAGACATTAAAAGAGCAGAGCTGATGCAACCAGACACTTCTCCACACAGCCACAAAAGTAAAACAACATATACACTGTGGTGGTGTCTGCGGTGTTCCACGTCATCGTCTGCTGGGGTGGGGGGAGCATGGCCAGAGACAGGAGCAGACCCAACAAAGCAACCAAGAGAGCCGACTCCACCCTCGGCCGCCCACCAACTCTCGGCCAGTGTCCAGTCCTCATGGATGAGCGAGGATACGTCCAAGGAGACCGAAGTGTCCGATACCTGCTCATTCAGCCAAGACACTACGAAGCTTGTCCGTCTCTTCGTCCGCATCTCCTCCGGTCTCTCCAAACGGACTCTGGTGTGGCAGAGACCCAGCAGCTGGTGTCCGTGGCCAACTCTCAACAGCTGGTGTCCATGGCCAACTCTCGGCCAGTGTCCAGTCCGCATAGACGAGCGAGGATACGACCAAGGAGACCGAAGTGTCCGATACCTGCTCATTCAGCCAAGACACTGAGAAGCTTGTCCGTCTCTTCGTCCGCATCTCCTCCGGTCTCTCCAAACGGACTCTGGTGTGGCAGAGACCCAGCAGCTGGTGTCCATGGCCAACTCTCAACAGCTAGTGTCCATGGCCAACTCTCGGCCAGTGTCCAGTCCGCATAGACGAGCGAGGATACGTCCAAGGAGACCGAAGTGTCCGATACCTGCTCATTCAGCCAAGACACTGCGAAGCTTGTCCGTCTCTTCGTCCGCATCTCCTCCGGTCTCTCCAAACGGACTCTGGTGTGGCAGAGACCCAGCAGCTGGTGTCCGTGGCCAACTCTCAACAGCTGGTGTCCATGGCCAACTCTCGGCCAGTGTCCAGTCCGCATAGACGAGCGAGGATACGACCAAGGAGACCGAAGTGTCCGATACCTGCTCATTCAGCCAAGACACTGAGAAGCTTGTCCGTCTCTTCGTCCGCATCTCCTCCGGTCTCTCCAAACGGACTCTGGTGTGGCAGAGACCCAGCAGCTGGTGTCCATGGCCAACTCTCAACAGCTGGTGTCCATGGCCAACTCTCGGCCAGTGTCCAGTCCGCATAGACGAGCGAGGATACGTCCAAGGAGACCGAAGTGTCCGATACCTGCTCATTCAGCCAAGACACTGCGAAGCTTGTCCGTCTCTTCGTCCGCATCTCCTCCGGTCTCTCCAAACTGACTCTGGTGTGGCAGAGACCCAGCAACTGGTGTCCATGGACAACTCTCAGCCAGTGTCCAGTCCACATAGACGAGCGAGGATACGTCCAAGGAGACCGAAGTGTCCGATACCTGCTCATTCAGCCAAGACACTGTGAAGCTAATCCGTCTCTTCGTCCGCATCTCCTCCGGTCTCTCCAAACTGACTCTGGTGTGGCAGAGACCCAGCAGCTGGTGTCCATGGCCAACTCTCAACAGCTGGTGTCCATGGCCAACTCTCGGCCAGTGTCCAGTCCGCATAGACGAGCGAGGATACGTCCAAGTAGACCGAAGTGTCCGATACCTGCTCATTCAGCCAAGACACTGCGAAACTTGTCCGTCTCTTCGTCCGCATCTTTTCCGGTCTCTCCAAACTGACTCTGGTGTGGCGGAGACCCAGCAGCTGCTGTCCATGGCCAACTCTCAACAGCTGGTGTCCATGGCCAACTCTCGGCCAGTGTCCAGTCCGCATAGACGAGCGAGGATACGTCCAAAGAGACCGAAGTGTCCGATACCTGCTCATTCAGCCAAGACACTGCGAAGCTTGTCCGTCTCTTTGTCCGCATCTCCTCCGGTCTCTCCAAACTGACTCTGGTGTGGCAGAGACCCAGCAACTGGTGTCCATGGCCAACTCTCGGCCAGTGTCCAGTCCGCATAGACGAGCGAGGATACGTCCAAGGAGACCGAAGTGTCCTATACCTGCTCATTCAGCCAAGACACTGTGAAGCTAATCCGTCTCTTCGTCCGCATCTCCTCCGGTCTCTCCAAACTGACTCTGGTGTGGCAGAGACCCAGCAGCTGGTGTCCATGGCCAACTCTCAACAGCTGGTGTCCATGGCCAACTCTCGGCCAGTGTCCAGTCCGCATAGATGAGCGAGGATACGTCCAAGGAGACCGAAGTGTCCGATACCTGCTCATTCAGCCAAGACACTGCGAAGCTTGTCCGGCTCTTCGTCCGCATCTCCTCCGGTCTCTCCAAACTGACTCTGGTGTGGCAGAGACCCAGCAACTGGTGTCCATGGCCAACTCTCAACAGCTGGTGTCCATGGCCAACTCTCGGCCAGTGTCCAGTCCTCATGGACGAGCGAGGATACGTCCAAGGAGACCGAAGTGTCCGATACCTGCTCATTCAGCCAAGACACTGTGAAGCTAATCCGTCTCTTCATCCGCATCTCCTCCGGTCTCTCCAAACGGACTCTGGTGTGGCAGAGACCCAGCAACTGGTGTCCATGGACAACTCTCGGCCAGTGTCCAGTCCTCATAGACGAGCGAGGATACGTCCAAGGAGACCGAAGTGTCCAATACCTGCTCATTCAGCCAAGACACTGCGAAGCTTGTCTGTCTCTTCATCCGCATGTCCTCCGGTCTCTCCAAACGGACTCTGGTGTGGCAGAGACCCAGCAGCTGGTGTCCATGGCCAACTCTCAACAGCTGGTGTCCAAGGCCAACTCTCGGCCAGTGTCCAGTCCGCATAGACGAGCGAGGATACGTCCAAGGAGACCGAAGTGTCCGATACCTGCTCATTCAGCCAAGACACTGCGAAGCTTGTCCGTCTCTTCGTCCGCATCTCCTACGGTCTCTCCAAACTGTCTCTGGTGTGGCAGAGACCCAGCAACTGGTGTCCATGGACAACTCTCGGCCAGTGTCCAGTCCGCATAGACGAGCGAGGATACGTCCAAGGAGACCGAAGTGTCCGATACCTGCTCATTCAGCCAAGACACTGTGAAGCAAATCCGTCTCTTCATCCGCATCTCCTCCGGTCTCTCCAAACTGACTCTGGTGTGGCAGAGACCCAGCAACTGGTGTCCATGGACAACTCTCGGCCAGTGTCCAGTCCACATAGACGAGCGAGGATACGTCCAAGGAGACCGAAGTGTCCGATACCTGCTCATTCAGCCAAGACACTGTGAAGCTAATCCGTCTCTTCGTCCGCATCTCCTCCGGTCTCTCCCAGCAACTGGTGTCCATGGACAACTCTCGGCCAGTGTCCAGTCCGCATAGACGAGCGAGGATACGTCCAAGGAGACCAAAGTGTCCGATACCTGCTCATTCAGCCAAGACACTGTGAAGCTAATCCGTCTCTTCATCCGCATCTCCTCCGGTCTCTCCAAACGGACTCTGGTGTGGCAGAGATCCAGCAGCTGGTGTCCATGGCCAAATGTTTTGTGGTTTTTTTGTATTACAACATCAGACTCTCTCCTGTTTGTGCTTTATCACCTGGACTTCCTGTATGATATACATTCATTAGTTCCTGTCCAGAGATCTCTTACGACGTGGTGTCCAGTTACCGGTTCTCCAGCCCGATGGTCTTTGTTGGCTTTTTGCTGCATTTACCCGTGTAGGACTTGGCTACACTGTCCAGGAGTTTCCACTCTGGCTCGGCACAAGTGTACGAGGTTAAGAAGCGAACACGGGGGTGTGGACTAGGACTCGCCTAGCTTTTGAAACTGTTTGAAAGTGCATCAAGTGAGTGCAAAGCAAAGCGGCTACCATGTGACTTCGAGGACCTAGGAAGACCGGGCCGGATTAAAGTCAAGGCTCGCCACACATGGACGCATGAAGGACTTCACACCTCAACTGGGAGCGTCTTGAGGCTTCGGCCTGGCGACTGACTTTGTCCTTTCAGCCAAATGATGAAGACAACTTGAACGTTGGCGTGAGTGGGAGTGGAAAGAAGAAAGTCAGTAATTGGACTAATTATGGCATGACTGGTGGTAGAACAAGTCATGAGGACTTGGGTTGTGTGTTCAAGTCCAGCCACAAAAGCAGCTCAGATAAGGAAGCCTTGAAGGGTTGAGCATCAGATCTTATCCTCTTCTGGAATGTCAGCTGAACTCAGTCACCTTTTTTCTCTATCACTAACATACATCCACTACTGGTGTGGGTTCAGTCCAAAATAGCCTCCATCAGTAACATACATCCACTACTGGTGTGGGTTCAGTCCAAAATAGCCTCCATCAGTAACATACATTCACTACTGGTGTGGGTTCAGTCCAAAATAGCCTCCATCAGTAGCATACATCCACTACTGGTGTGGGTTCAGTCCAAAATAGCTTCCATCAGTAACATACAACCACTACTGGTGTGGGTTCAGTCCAAAATAGCCTCCATCAGTAACATACATCCACTACTGGTGTGGGTTCAGTCCAAAATAGCATCCATCAGTAACATACATCCACTACTGGTGTGGGTTCAGTCCAAAATAGCCTCCATCAGTAACATACATCCACTACTGGTGTGGGTTCAGTCCAAAATAGCCTCCAGCAGTAACATACATCCACTACTGGTGTGGGTTCAGTTCAAAATAACCTCCATCAGTAACATACATCCACTACTGGTGTGGGTTCTGTCCAAAATAGCCTCCATCAGTAACATATATCCACTACTGGTGTGGGTTCAGTCCAAAATAGCCCCCAGCAGTAACATACATCCACTACTGGTGTGGGTTCAGTCCAAAATAGCTTCCATCAGTAACATACAACCACTACTGGTGTGGGTTCAGTCCAAAATAACCTCCGTCAGTAACATACAGTACATCCACTACTGGTGTGGGTTCAGTCCAAAATAGCTTCCATCAGTAACATAAATCCACTACTGGTGTGGGTTCAGTCCAAAATAGCCTCCATCAGTAACATACATCCACTACTGGTGTGGGTTCAGTCCAAAATAGCCTCCATCAGTAACATACATCCACTACTGGTGTGGGTTCAGTCCAAAATAGCCTCCAGCAGTAACATACATCCACTACTGGTGTGGGTTCAGTTCAAAATAACCTCCATCAGTAACATACATTCACTACTGGTGTGGGTTCAGTCCAAAATAGCCTCCATCAGTAACATACATCCACTACTGGTGTGGGTTCAGTCCAAAATAGCCTCCATCAGTAACATACATCCACTACTGGTGTGGGTTCTGTCCAAAATAGCCTCCATCAGTAACATACGTCCACTACTGGTGTGGGTTCAGTCCAAAATAGCCTCCATCAGTAACATACATCCACTACTGGTGTGGGTTCTGTCCAAAATAGCCTCCATCAGTAACATACATCCACTACTGGTGTGGGTTCAGTCCAAAATAACCTCCATCAGTAACATACAGTACATCCACTATTGGTGTGGGTTCAGTCCAAAATAGCCTCCATCAGTAACATACTGGTGTGGGTTCAGTTCAAAATAGCCTCCATCAGTAGCATACATCCACTACTGGTGTGGGTTCAGTCCAAAATAGCCTCCATCAGTAACATACATCCACTACTGGTGTGGGTTCAGTCCAAAATAACCTCCATCAGTAACATACAGTACATCCACTACTGGTGTGGGTTCAGTCCAAAATAACCTCCATCAGTATCATACAGTACATCCACTACTGGTGTAGGTTCAGTCCAAAATAGCCTCAATCAGTAACATACATCCACTACTGGTGTGGGTTCAGTCCAAAATAGCCTCGAGCAGTAACATACGTCCACTACTGGTGTGGGTTCAGTGCAAAATAATCACTTAGATCGCCTTTGATATGCGAGGCATGGGTATATAAGCCACACCCACTACATTTTAGAAGGGAAACATATTGTTTACTAGTTTATTAGTCGCACCAGAGTATAAGTCGCAGATATATATGTTGTGAAATGATTTATTTACATAGAAATATTTATTTACATACCTTAATTGTTTCCAAATACTAGCTGTGACACGGCAGTAAAACGGCTGCTCAAACAAAACAGAAGTCATGGTCATGGACCCACTAGTTGCGCAAACTAGCTCTCCAATCAGCTGAACAGACTCAATAACTCCACGCTGATGTTTTGGTGAATTTACTGAGGAATTTGTGAAAGTGAAACAATACAAAAAGAATGTAAGTTAATAATGCTAACACAGTCACTTGTGAAGGTGTTAGCATATTAGCTAATGCTAACAACGCGAGCTTAAATACTTTACGATAGATACAAATGTGCATATATATACATATACATACAAATACATATACACATACATATATATACATATATATATATATATATATATATACATACATTTACATATACATAAACACATACATATAAATATATATTTACATAGATAGATATATAGATAGTACTTTATTGATATACACAATACATACATATACGCATACATATATACATAAATATATACATACATATATACATATATATATACACATACATTTACATATACATAAACACATAAATATATATATATATATATTTATATATACATACAGTACATATATACACATAACTATATACATACAGTATACATACACACATACATATCTATATATATATATACATACATTTACATATACACATACATATACATATATATACACATACATATATACATACATATACACCCACATATACAGTATATATATATATATATATATATATACCGGTATATACATATATACATACATTTACATATACACATACATATACATATATATACACATACATATATACATACATATACACCCACATATTTACATATACACATACATATACATATATATACACATACATATATACATACATATACACCCACATACATATATATATATATATATATATATATATATATATATATATATATACACATACATTTACATATACATAAACACACACATATAAATATATATTTACATAGATAGATATATAGATAGTACTTTATTGATATACACAATACATACATATACGCATACATATATACATAAATATATACATACATATATACATATATATATACACATACATTTACATATACATAAACACATACATATATATATATATATACATACATATATACATATATATATACACATACATTTACATATACATAAACACATGCATATATATATATATTTATATATACATACAGTACATATATACACATATCTATATACATGCAGTATACATACACACATACATATCTATATATATACATACATATACATATACATAAACACATACATATAAATATATATTTACATAGATAGATATATAGATAGTACTTTATTGATATACACAATACATACATACACGCATACATATATACATAAATATATACATACATATATACATATATATACACATACATTTACATATACATAAACACATACATATATATATATATATTTATATATACATACAGTACATATATACACATATCTATATACATACAGTATACATACACACATACATATCTATATATATATACATACATTTACATATACACATACATATACATATATATATACACATACATATATACATACATATACACCCACATATATATATATATATATATATATATATACACATACATTTACATATACATAAACACATACATATAAATATATATTTACATAGATAGATATATAGATAATACTTTATTGATACACACAATACATACATATACGCATACATATATACATAAATATATACATACATATATACATATATATATATACACATACATTTACATATACATAAACACATACATATATATATATATTTATATATACATACAGTACATATATACACATAACTATATACATACAGTATACATACACACATACATATCTATATATATACACATACATTTACATATACATAAACACATACATATACATATGTACATATACATATACACATATACATACATATATACATACATTCACATTTGTGTTGTTTCCCCCGTAGGAGCGATCAACTCGGACTTAGCCAGGAACACCAGCTCCTTCCTGCAGATCCTGCTGAAGCCGGTGACGGTCTACTTCTTCAAAAACACGGTGCAGGGGTCCCAGACCACTCTCCACTGTGCTCTGCAGGAGGGAATCGAACCTCTCAGCGGGCGCTACTTCTCCAACTGCACGGTGCGGGACGTCTACGCCAAGGCCAAAGACGACGGCGCGGCCAAGAAGCTGTGGGAGATCAGCGAGAAAATGTGCGCTCTTGCATGAAAGACTCTTGGCCGATCTGCCAGATGGAATAAAGATGTTCTCCTTCCTTGTTTCAAGCTTCAGTAACGACAAATATTATGTCCATGACACCATGTTTTCATTCAACAACGTTTTATTTGTATTATTGACAGGATCACATAAGGTTGTCAACTCCCTTAAAAAGAAACAACTGACCTCCTGACGTTGTTTTATTTTTATTTGGATCTTTTATACATAATTTGGACTAACACGACTAAAGTTACGGCCAATAAGAGAGCAGAAATGTACCCGAAAGGACAAAAAAGTTCCCAGAATACTCAAAAGGGTCAAATTATGTGAAACATTTTTTATACTAATTGACTCAAACCGGACTAACTAAAGCTAGTTGTTGTCATTTGAAAATAATCCAACCATTTAATGCTTTATTTGGCTGTGAAATATAACATTTACACTACTTTCATCAGAATAGTTGTATTGCCATTGTTTGAGAACTGGTTCACAAACTAGGACAGGTAATAAAACATAGGTAATAATTCCACAGGTAATAAAACATAGGTAATAATTCCACAGGTAATAAAACATAGGTAATAAGATTAGCTGTAACCATACTTGCCAACCTTGAGACCTTCAATTTCGGGAGGTGGGGGGTGGGGGCGGGGTTGGGATGGGGGCGTGGTTGGGGGCGTGGTTAAGAGGGGAGGAGTATATTTACAGCTAGAATTCACCAAGTCAAGTATTTCATATGATTGGCAACACTAAATTGACCCTAGTGTGTGGATGTGAGTGTGAATGTTGTCTGTCTATCTGTGTTGGCCCTGCGATGAGGTGGCGACTTGTCCAGGGTGTACCCCGCCTTCCGCCCAATTGTAGCTGAGATAGGCTCCAGCGCCCCCCGCGACCCCAAAGGGAATAAGCGGTAGAAAATGGATGGATGGATATATATATATATATATATTAGAGATGCGCGGTTTGCGGGCACAACCGCGGAGTCTGCGGATTATCCGCGGATCGGGCGGATGAAATTAAAAAAAATAAGATTTTATCGGGCGGATTAATTAGATTTTTTTTTTTTTTGCGGGTGGCAGTTAAACCAATTGGTAAATATATATACATAGTTAAATGTTGTTACCCACATACGAAAAACGAGCAGGCACCTGCAGCATATGCCCCAACAGAAGAAAAAAAAAAAAAAGAGATGGACACTTTTACGGAGCGGAGAAGGGACGCCTCGCCGGGGTCCGGGACCGAGGCCCCTTCCCCCGAGAGGGCCCCACCGGGAGCCGTAGCTGAGGCGATCCGCGAGAAGGGCCCGACGCACGTCCAGGGTCACCACCGCGCCCACCGCACCGACACCCCGCCTCGTCCGCCTTCGCCGCGGCCGGCGTCACGCGCAGCAGGTAAGCAGCTTACCTGCCCGCCACCCCCGTGGCCGGGGGCTCGTAACATGGGTCACTCCGCGCGCTCTGCCCGCGCAGCTTACCTGCCCGCCACCCCTGTTGCCGGGGGCGCGTAACAGGGGTCACTCCGCGCGCAGTGCGCTCACGAAAGGGGTGGGGCTCACCCTGGTTTATATAGAGAGCAGGACGGTGGCCATGGAAGTCGGAACCCGCTAAGGAGTGTGTAACAACCCACCTGCCGAATCAACTAGCCCTGAAAATGGATGGCGCTGGAGCGTGGGCCCATACCTGGCCGTCGCCGGCAGCGAGACGCGCTTGGAGGTGCGCTCAGCGCGGCTCCCATATGATTGCGCACTGGTGTGCGTCTGGGTCATGACAGGGTGGCACGCGAATGTCTGTGCTGCATTGGATCAGTCTCCTTTCTTTAACAGGCAAAAGCTTTATAACCTCACCATACCTGCCAACTTTTGAAATCAGAAAAACCTAGTAGCCAGGGTCCAAGGGCCGCAGGCCCCGGTAGGTCCAGGACAAAGTCCTGGTGGAGGGTTCAGGGCTTCGCCCCCCGACGCAAAATGATTATTAGCATTCAGACAGGTTAAAATGTTGCTAAAACCATCACTTTTCTATCAGTCACAGTGACTTTTCAAAACAAAAATATTACAGCAAAAATCATATGGGTTGATTGGCATGTTTATTCTGTAAGCTAACTTCAATAGTTTGAAATTATTTTGACAGTTAATGCCAGTTATCCTGTCAACCTTTCACAAGACTTCAATTTGTTCATTGAAAGTATAAACAGTATAAACACTTTTTACAGTAAACAAATGGTAAAACAGTACTAAACAATTCCATTAAAAAAAAATTGGTGTCATTATTAACTTTCTGTCCAAGCTTGTATAATCTACTGCCTTGTTCAATTGTAAAAAATATTCTGTGCCTAAAATTCACATTTCTATCACAATTATCATACTGTAAACATGGTAAGCTAACTTCATTAAAATTAATAGTCCTGTCAATAGCATGGAATTACAATTCAAATGTAGTTTTTTTGTAAGCCTTTCAAAAGAATTCAAAATATGAAAAATGAATGAAAATTAATTGAAGCCATCAGACACTTGAAAAGTGGCACATCACATCTCTAATGTAATCATTTGAACTTTTCAACAGAAATAGCACTGCAAAAATATTAAGGACATACTTCTGTATTTTGGTAGTTATGCTGTCAACATTTAACAAGATTTCTTCAACTTGGACTTGAAAGCATAAATAGTATAAACACTTTTAACAGTATGTCGTGCTGTGAAATACAGCCGACAGGATTGTGCACCAAACACGAAGCAAGGCCAAAGCGCACGCGCGCATGGTGCAGGAGAACAAAGGACTTCTTTCATTTAAGGTTTGTGATAAACCATCAAACTCATTCGTTAAAAGGACTCTATAGTAATATAAAGCGAATTTTTCTGGACATTATCATGCAAGAAAAGTTTATTTTTGGGACCGCGATCACCGCGTAATGATTTTTAAAGGTTGCATTACAAACATTTAACTGTCCCATGTGATCAGCCAGTGCGATTGGAAATCCATGCTCAATTATTGCCTCCGTAAATAAAACTTCGGGCGGGTGCGGGCGGATGGCGGGCGGGTGCAGTTCTGATCAAACGTTACATCGGGTGGATGGCGGATGGTTGACGACTTTCTGACGCGGTTGCGGATGAAATAAATTGCCTATCCGCGCATCTCTAATATATATATATATATAAAAGAAATAATTGACTTTCAGTGAATTCTAGCTATAAATATATATTTATTTTATTATATATATATATATATATATATATATATATATATATATATATATATATATATATATATATATATATATATATATGTATGTGTGAGAAAAAAAATCACAAGACTATTTCATCTCTACAGGCCTGTTTCATGAGGGGGGGTACCCTCAATCGTCAGAAAATCTCCTGACGATTGAGGGTACCCCCCCTCATGAAACAGGCCTGTAGAGATGAAATAGTCTTGTGATTTTTTTTCTCACACATACATATATTACGCTCTACTACGGTATCGAGCACTATTTTTTGGATAACCTTATTAAGACATATATATATATATATATATATATATATATATATATATATATATATATATATATATATATATATATATAATCTCCTGACGATTGAGGGTACCCCCCCTCATGAAACAGGCCTGTAGAGATGAAATAGTCTTGTGATTTTTTTCCCACACATACATATATATATATATATATATATATATATATATATATATATATATATATATATATATATATATATATATATATATATATATAAATAATAGAAATACTTGAATTTCAGTGTTCATTTATTTACACATATACACACACATAACATTCATCTACTCAATGTTGAGTTAAGGGTTGAATTGTCCATCCTTGTTCTATTCTCTGTCACTATTTTTCGAACCATGCTGAACACCCTCTCTGATGATGCATTGCTGTGTGGCACGCACAAAAGTGCCTTCATCAAATGCACTAGATGGCAGTATTGTCCTGTTTAAGAGTGTCACAACATCGCTGTTTACGGCAGACGAACTGCTTTACTGCAGACGTTCTTTATATTGTTGGAAAGCGGACTCAGGTCCGCATGGAGCTGGAGGGGGCGTGGCCTCCAGCTCCGCCTGAATTTCGGGAGATTTTCGGGAGAAAATGTGTCCCGGGAGGTTTTCGGGAGAGGCGCTGAATTTCGGGAGTCTCCCGGAAAGTCCGGGAGGGTTGGCAAGTATGGCTGTAACTGAGCTATCAGATCTTGTTATTAATATTGTTATATTGCTAGAATTATTTAACAATGATTCTGAAGCCAGCTCTGAAAATATCGCTATGGGTTTTGTAGGCCTAAATCGAGTTTTCGCGACAGCAAACACGCAGAAGATGTCATGTTTTAAAAAACTTTATTTATGTGCGTGCACAGCGACATCTAGTGGATTGTTATCGCAAGCGCAGGAGAGACACAAAGAAAGGCTACCGCAAAGAAAACAACTTTTATTCTTGAAACTGGTGTGGAACCTCAGTGTATGTTTTAGTCTTTGATTATGTATTTGTGTGAATGAGAATTGAAAAAGTAAACCAAAAATTGGTATATCTTAAATTAATTTTGAAATATAAATATTTTTTATTATAAAACAAAGTGTTATTTTTTCAGTATCGAAGAGCAATAACTTCATCTATGTTTCCTCCTTTCATATTTCGTATAGAAAATTAAAATCAAAATTTTAATTCGTTTATTTTTTTTAAACTCTTTTTTTTCTTCACTCCAGTTAAAGGGATTGCGAGTAGGACTTTTATTGTGAAGGCCGGAACGGAAGTGGGGTTGGTCTAACACGACGATTACTGCAAAAAATGTGACGGACGGTCAAAATTCGGTGTCCGTCTTTCATAGCTCACATTTAATAAGTACATGTTTTACAAGAGCCGTGGTTACATAGGTGACCCCGTAAGACGTCAGAGTGCGAGTTTGACGACATAGCAGCGATGTGGGCGCTTCTTGTCTTAGCAACAATCGTCTTTTGTTACTTGTTACTTTATTATGTTGCGTTCAAGGGCACCAGGAACTTCAGCCCGGCGATGCTGACCGGGAAGACGGTCATCGTCACAGGTAATAATCTTCCGCTTATTACCGACATGGAACATCATCGAGGTTATTGCGACAAGCGTTTTGCAATTTAGTATAAAAACATGATCGATTTGAAGGCCACGTTTGTTTTCACGATTGTTTTCATTGTTAGGTCAACTCTTCTTCTTGCTCATGTCCGCAGATTCGTCACTTATCTTCGCGTATATTATCTTTTTGCCCGTGTCCGCATATTCCTCACTTAGCTTGGCGTATTCAAAAAAAGTACACAAAATGCATTATTCATGATTAAAGTTGTTCCGATACCAAGGTTTTGGTATTAGTACCAAAATGTATGTTGATTATTTTCGATACTTTTCCAAATCAAGCGGACAACAAATAATGTCATGTTTTCATTTTGGCAGAGAATGTTATGATACATGAACCCAGGCCCGGCCCTAACCAATCAGGCGCCCTAGGCAAGATTTTAGGTGGCGCCCCCCCACATCGGCAGTGAAGTGTATATACCAGGGCTCGGCAACTTTTACCAGTCAAAGAGCCATTTTGACCAGTTTCACAAATTATATAAAACAATGGGAGCCGCAAAAATTTTTTGAAATTTTAAATGAAATAACACGGTAGAAAATGGATGGATGGATGGATGCATTCAAAGTTTTTTTTTTTGCTTTGTGCTATGTATAACCAGGGGTCTCAGACACGTTGCCCACACCTTTAGGTGGAATTTGAAAGCTGGTGCGGCACGCGGGTTTTAAATGAATGGCGCTTGTCAGCGTCATGCGTGCCGTGATGGTACAGCATATAGCACCCACTACACCCAGCGTGCCTGATCAGCCACACGTTGTATGGGACTTCCGCTTGCTCACGTAGATAACGGCAAGGCATACTTGGTCAACAACCACACAGGTCACACTGACGGTGGCGGTATAAAAAAACAAAACTTTAACACTCTTACTAATAATGCGCCACACTGTGAACCCACACCAAACAAGAATGACAAACAAATTTCGGGAGAACATCTGCACCGTAACACAACATAAACACAACAGGACAAATACCCAGAATCCCATGCAGCCCTAACTCTTCCGGGATACAATATACCCCCCCCCCACAGTGTGGCGCATTATTAGTAAGAGTGTTAAAGTTTGTTTTTTTTATACCGCCACCGTCAGTGTGACCTGTGTGGTTGTTGACCAAGTATGCCTTGCTGTCACCTACGTGAGCAAGCAGAAGATGTATATTGTATAACAAGTGTTGGGCTGGCACGCTGTTAATACAGATTGTAGAGGGCGCCAAATGTTGTACCATCATGGCACGCCCTTATTATAGCCGTAAGGGTGAAAATCGGTGATTATTAATCCCGGGTGTTTTCTGTGAGAGGCACTGAAATCCAGAAGTCTCACGGGAAAATTGGGGGGTTCAGCAAGTAAACTGCTGAGCCGCATCAGAGTGATCAAAGAGCCGCATGCGGCTCCGGAGCCGCGGGTTGCCGACCCCTGGTATATACTCACAAGAAACCGAATAGCTTTGTCTTTGACCTTTTTTTTTTACTTACAACTATACCTAATATATAAAGGGGTGGAAAAGTGACTATTACCTGCAGGGCAAACATTAGCTAACCAGAAGGCAATAACAATGTAAACAAAAAACACCTGCTTAAAAGATCTAATACAAATGTCCCTGAGGAATGTAAGGTGGGAGTACTGTAATTACCTAACGTTACATTATTATTTTCCATAACAATTTAGCCCCCTCCACAATATTAACCCGACGTTAAAACAGAACTAGCTATTTATTGATTAGCAATTGCCGAGTCATGTAACATTAGCTTAATGCTAAAAAGCCAGGTTACTATCACATTCTGTAACAGACAAATAATTTAATGTAGGCTAACGTTACCTACCTGCTACCTCTGTCTTTTCTTGTTTCTCCTCCTCTTCTTTTCTCTTTTTTCTTCCCTGGGCACCTGACAGTTTTGGCCGTTTTGACATCTTGTGTTGATTTTTTGATGTGTCCAAAAAGAGTCATGATACGGGAAGGGAGGGGGCGCACCATGCGGGGGGAGGAGGGGGCGTAATGTTGTAACAAATAATATTTCTATTAAATAGGCTTTACTTTGCATTTTAATTAACGTGGGATTATTTTTTGTATTTAGAAATAATAGTACCAACTTTTTTTCTTTTTTTTTTCTCCAAAATTTGTGGGACTGGCGTGGCGCCCCCTGATGGGCGGCGCCCTTAGCATTTGCCTATACGGCCTGTGCCACGGGCCGGCCCTGCATGAACCATATGTTTGTTATTGCAATCACAGAAGAACGTTTTCATGAAATAAGATGTTGAACATACTAGATAACTTGTCTTTTAGTAGTAAGTAAACAAACAAAGACTCCTAATTAGTCTGCTGACGTATGCAGTAACATATTGTGTCATTTATACACCTATTATTTTGTACACATTTTTCATCTACTTGGTTATTTCCTGTTAATATCTGCTTACTTCCTGTTTCAACATGTTCCATTTGCACTTCTGTTAAAATGTAATAATCACTTATTCTCTTGTTTGACACCAGGCTGATACTACAAATTTTGGTAGGGATCTGATACCAAGTACCGTATTTTCCGCACTATTAGCCGCACCTAAAAACCACAAATTTACTCAAAAGCTGACAGTGCGGCTTTTAACCCGGTGCGCTTTATATATGGATTAATATTACGATTCATTTTCATAAAGTTTCGATCTCGCAACTTCGGTAAACAGCCGCCATCTTTTTTCCCGGTAGAACAGGAAGCGCTTCTTCTTCTACGCAAGCAACCGCCAAGGTAAGCACCCGCCCCCATAGAACAGAAAGCGCTTCTTCTTCTACTGTAAGCAACCACCCGCCCGCGTAGAAGAAGAAAAAGCGCGCGGATATACCGTACGTTTCATTTCCTTTGTGTGTTTACATCTGTAAAGACCACAAAATGGCTCCTACTAAGCGTCAGGGATCCGGTTCATGAAAAGACGCAATCTCTCCATCCGCACACGGATTACTATTTCACAGCAACTGATATTCCTGTGAACCGCACTGTGGATACAACGGGAGCACGTACGGTGAATATTCGCACCACAGGGAATGAGAAGTCATCCTTCACTGTGGTTCTAGCTTGCCATGCTAATGGCCAGAAACTTCCACCCATGGTGATATTCAAAAGGAAGACCTTGCCAAAAGAGACCTTTCCAGCCGGCGTCATCATAAAAGCTAACTCGAAGGGATGGATGAAGAAAAGATGAGCGAGTGGTTAAGGTAAGTTTAAGTTTACGCGAAGAGGCCGGGTGGCTTTTTTCACGCAGCTCTGTCCATGTTGATATACGTATGTTTGTGATTGCACATTTGCGTACATTTTGGGAGTGAACAGAGTTGTTAGAACGCTGGTTTTTAATATATTATTAAAGTTTGACTGACCTATCTGACTGTTTTTTTGACATTCCTTTAGCGCAGTTAGATGCGGCTTACAACACCGGGCGGCTTATAGGTGGACAAAGTTTTGAAATATGCCGTTCATTGAAGGCGCGGCTTTTAACCCAGGGCGCCTTATGGTGCGGAAAATACGGTAGTTCCAGGATCACAAGCAACTTTATAAACTTTATATGGCCAGTATGACTTTATAAACAATAACAATATGACAAAAGATTTTCTGGTAATAAACATTTTGGATGTAATCATTGTAGCATCAACTTGATCAACTCTTGCACTTGGTATCGTTACAGTCGACATTTGTATAGATCCACCCATTTGTTTACATTCAGTCGCGCTAGCTTGCTGTTAGCGGTGAGCTATTGTATCCTCCTACGGGGTGTAGTGAAGCATGTTTAGCTATTCCTCTACCTCAGTGATAATGGTATATGTAAAAAAAACGTACTTTATTTGTCGCCGTGGAGGCGAGGATTAGTGGTTTAGAAGTAGCTAAAATACTGTGGAGGGGCGTTAGCTGCTAGCTTGCTATGTTTTAATGCAGTAGCGCTTTAGCGTTTATAGTTTCACCTTTATCGTTAGTTTGGAAGCCAAAATGGGTCCACAGCGTGTCATCTCCGTGAAAAAAAGTACTGGTAATTTTCAAAGTACCTTTTGTAATTCACGAGTACCGTGGTACGTTATTAGTACTGTACAACCCGATGAATGATATATTGTAAGAGAACCCATTAATTTGCTATGATGTCATAAATCCCCACAGAATGACATTTACAGTAACACACGTTTATCTTCATGCATATTTCAAGTGTTCATTTCAACCTCCAATGAATTTGGAAAAAGGCGTCATTGGATTATGTTTTGTTGACTACTGACAGTTGTTATTTGGGTGTTGAGTGTAGTTGTTTTGTCAGGAGGCAACGCGGGTATCGGTAAGGCCACCGCTGTGGAACTGGCCAAGAGAGGAGCCCGAGTCATCCTGGCGTGTCGCAACAAGGAGAAAGCCGAGGCCGCCGTGTTTGACATCCGCCAGGTGATGAACTGATACACTTGTTGATTACATCTTTTTTTCTTTAAATAAGTCAGCTGATCTAGTAGGGATGGGCAATGTCAAGATCGCGAGGGACATTTGTATTTATATATATATATGTATATATATACATACATACATACATAAATACATATATATATATATATATATATATATATACGTGCACCATGACAGCAACCACCCACCCACCACCACGAAAAGAATACCTACCGGAATTAATAAAAGGCTATCGATGCTGTCATCTAGCAAAGCTGAATTTGACCAAGCAACCCCCCGTACCAAAAAGCCCTTGATGAAAGCGGATGCAATTTCACCCTCACCTATGAACCCACGCCAGAAAACCAACCAAAAAAGAACAGAAAACGAAACGACATCATCTGGTACAACCCCCCATACAGCAAAAACGTCTCAACTAACATTGGACACAAATTCCTCCATCTGATTGACAAACACTTTCCCAAAGACAACATCCTAAGAAAAGTATTCAACAAGAACAACATTAAATTGAGCTACAGCTGTATGAACAATATATACGACAAATTATCTCAAACCACAACAAAACAATTGCAAATGAGCCGTCGGCCCCCGGACAGAGCGACTCCAAAACCAACAAAGGCTGCAACTGCCGAAAGAAACCTGATTGCCCTCTCAACGGGGGGTGCTTACAAACATCAGTTGTCTACCAATCTAAGGTAACACGCAAGGACATTAACACATCCGACACATATGTAGGATTAACCGAGGGAGAGTTCAAAACCAGATGGAACAATCACAAGGCTTCTTTCAGGAACCAAAACCTGCGGAATACCACAGAACTCAGCAAACACATTTGGGACCTCAAAGACAATAATGTTGAATATTCAATAACATGGCAAATTCTTGCATCCAGCACACCTTACAATAGTGGTAATAAAAGATGCAACCTATGCTTGAAAGAGAAACTGTTTATTATTTACCGTCCAGACCTGTCATCCCTCAACAAGCGCAGCGAAATTGTAACAGCATGCCGCCACAGACGGAAACACCTCCTAGGTAACACATGAGCCAATCACCACGCCCCTACGCCAGCCTGTACCCACCCACTCTGTGCCCTATATAAACCATGGTATGTGAATGCTCCCATTAAAATCTCCTGATGATTGAGGGAACCCCCTCATGAAACAGGCCTGTAGAGATGAAATAGTCTTGTGATTTTTTTTCCCACACATACATATATATATATATATATATATATATATATATATATACATACAAAAAAAATATATTGAATACATTCTTTATTGCCATCGATTACGTGTCTATTGCGATACATGGAGCGCCAAGCCCTATTTCATCCTATGACTTGATTCAGCAAAAAAAAGTCAATCAACAAATGACAAAATTTATCAACATTTGAAGCCCTGATAGAAGTTTTGTCTTCCAGGAGACCGGCAATGCTCAAATTGTGTTCATGCACTTGGATCTAGCGAGCTTGAAGTCTGTTCGCAGCTTTGTTGACACCTTCTTGAAATCTGAGCCCAGATTGGACATTCTCATCAACAATGCAGGTAAGGTAGATATTATTTTTATTATTAATATTATTATTATTATTATTATTTTTATTTTATTTTTTTATTATTAATATAATTATTATTTTTATTTTATTACTAATATTATTGTTATTTGTATATTATTATTATTCATAATAATTATAGTATTATTGTTTTATATATTTTGTATTATTAATATTTTTGAGAGGAGCCAGATGAGGTGGTTCGGGCATCTGGTCAGGATGCCACCCGATCGCCTCCCTAGGGAGGTGTTTAGGGCACGTCCGACCGGTAGGAGGCCGCGGGGAAGACCCAGGACACGTTGGGAAGACTATGTCTCCCGGCTGGCCTGGGAACGCCTCGGGATCCCCCGGGAGGAGCTGGACGAAGTGGCTGGGGAGAGGGAAGTCTGGGCTTCCCTGCTTAGGCTGCTGCCCCCGCGACCCGACCTCGGATAAGCGGAGGAAGATGGATGGATGGATGGAATATTACTATCATTAATATAATTATTATTTTTATTATTATTATTTCCATCCATCTTCTTCCGCTTATCCGAGGTCGGGTCGCGGGGGCAGCAGCCTAAGCAGGGAAGCCCAGACTTCCCTCTCCCCAGCCACTTCGTCCAGCTCTTCCCGTGGGACCCCGAGGCGTTCCCAGGCCAGCCGGGAGACATAGTCTTCCCAACGTGTCCTGGGTCTTCCCCGTGGCCTCCTACCGGTCGGACGTGCCCGAAACACCTTCCTAGGGAGGCGTTCGGGTGGCATCCTGACCAGATGCCCGAACCACCTCATCTGGCTCCTCTCGATGTGGAGGAGCAGCGGCTTTACTTTGAGCTCCCCCCGGATGACAGAGCTTCTCACCCTATCTCTAAGGGAGAGCCACACCACTCGGCGGCGGAAACTCATTTCGGCCGCTTGTACCCGTGATCTTGTCCTTTCGGTCATGACCCAAAGCTCATGACCATAGGTGAGGATGGGAACGTAGATCGACCGGTAAATCGAGAGCTTTGCCTTCCGGCTCAGCTCCTTCTTCACCACAACGGATCGATACAGCGTCCGCATTACTGAAGACGCCGCACCGATCCGCCTGTCGATCTCACGATCCACTCTTCCCCCACTCGTGAACAAGACTCCGAGGTACTTGAACTCCTCCACTTGGGGCAAGATCTCCTCCCCAACCCGGAGCTGGCACTCCACCCTTTTCCGGGAGAGAACCATGGACTCGGACTTGGAGGTGCTGATTCCTATCCCAGTCGCTTCACACTCGGCTGCGAACCGATCCAGTGAGAGCTGAAGATCTTGGCCGGAGGAAGCCATCAGGACCACATCATCTGCAAATAGCAGTGACCTAATCCTGCAGCCACCAAACCAGATCCACTCAACGCCTTGACTGCGCCTAGAAATTCTGTCCATAAAGTTTATGAACAGAATGGGTGACAAAGGGCAGCCTTGGCGGAGTCCAACCCTCACTGGAAACGTGTCCGACTTACTGCCGGCAATGCGAACCAAGCTCTGGCACTGATTATACAGGGAGCGGACTGCCACAATCAGACAGTCCGTTACCCCATACTCTCTGAGCACTCCCCACAGGACTTCCCGAGGGACACGGTCGAATGCCTTCTCCAAGTCCACAAAACACATGTAGACTGGTTGGGCAAACTCCCATGCACCCTCAAGGACCCTGCCGAGAGTATAGAGCTGGTCCACAGTTCCACGACCAGGACGAAAACCACACTGTTCCTCCTGAATCCGAGGTTGGACTATCCGGCGTAGCCTCCTCTCCAGTACACCTGAATAGACCTTACCGGGAAGGCTGAGGAGTGTGATCCCACGATAGTTGGAACACACCCTCCGGTTCCCCTTCTTAAAGAGAGGAACCACCACCCCGGTCTGCCAATCCAGAGGTACCGCCCCCGATGTCCACGCGATGTTGCAGAGTCTTGTCAACCAAGACAGCCCCACAGCATCCAGAGCCTTAAGGAACTCCGGGCGGATCTCATCCACCCCCGGGGCCTTGCCACCGAGGAGCTTTTTAACTACCTCGGCAACCTCAGCCTAAATTATTATTTATTATTGTTAATATAATCATTCTTATTATTAATACTATTGTTATTATTATTTTATTATTATTATTATTATTATTTGTGTTTTATTATTAATATTATTATTATTTCTATAATAATATATTTATTACTTACTTCCTCCCACCTCCAAAGACATGCACCTGGGGATAGGTTGATTGGCAACACTAAATGGTCCCTAGTGTGTGAATGTGAGTGTGAATGTTCTGTGTTGGCCCTGCTATGAGGTGGTGACTTGTCCAGGGTGTACCCCGCCTTCCACCCGAATGCAGCTGAGATAGGCTCCAGCACCCCCCCGCGACCCCGAAAGGGACAAGCGGTAGAAAATGGATGGATGGATTATTGTTCATCGACGTCCCACTGGGGTGAGTTTTTCCTTGCCCTTATGTGGGCTCTGTACCGAGGATGTCGTCGTGGCTTGTGCAGCCCTTTGAGACACTTGTGATTTAGGGCTATATAAATAAACATTGATTGATTCCATATTTTATTTAGAATTAATTTATTATACTTTTTTATTAATAATATTAATAATACTTTGTATTAGTATTATTTGTTATTAATATTAATATTATTATTTGTATTTTAGTATTAATATTATTATTTATTTTTATTTTTTATTATGATTATTTTTACTATTGTGTGCATGTGAATCAATGCAGTTTGGACACCCTGACTTGAAACAGTTGTGAGTCAAATGGGAGTTCTGCCCCAACACAGGTCACATGGGTCCCGGACGCACACGAGAGGGCTTTGGAATGGCGTTGGGGGTCAACCACCTGGGTCACTTCCTGCTCACCAACCTTCTCCTGGAGCGCATGCGCCGGTGCGGAGCGGCTCGGGTGGTGAACGTGGCCTCGCTTCTCCACCGCCTCGGCACCGTGGACTTCTCCCTGCTGGCGTCCCACAAGGACTTGGTGTCGGGCCAGTCCACCTGGCAGGACTTCCGGGCCTACTGCAGCAGCAAGCTGTGCAACCTGCTCTTCACCAGGGAGCTGGCTAACAGGCTGGAGGGGTCAGAGGTCACCTGCTACAGCCTACATCCAGGTCAGTGAAGGGCTCACTGCTATCATCTTTGTCCATATTTCACCTCTATAAGCCACACCCACTAAATTCTAGAAGAAAACAATGTTTTTCCATATATTCTATTTTTATTTTATTGCATACTTGCCAACCTTGAGACCTCCGATTTCGGGAGGTGGGGGCGTGGTTGGGGGCGTGGTTAAGATATATATATATATACCGTATTTTCCGCACCATAAGGCGCCCTGGGTTATAAGCCGCGCCTTCAATGAACGGCATATTTCAAAACTTTGTCCACCTATAAGCCGCCCCGTGTTGTAAGCCGCATCTAACTGCGCTAAAGGAATGTCAAAAAAACAGTCAAATAGGTCAGTCAAACTTTAATAATATATTAAAAACCAGCGTGATGTGGGCGCGCATGGAGTCGTATATCAACATGGACGGAGCTGCGTGAAAAAAGCCACCCGGCCTCTTCGCGTAAACTTACCTTAACCACTCCCTCATCTTTTCTTCATCCATCCATCCCTTCGAGTTAGCTTTTATGATGACGCCGGCTGGAAAGGTCTCTTTTGGCAAGGTCTTCCTTTTGAATATCACCATGGGTGGAAGTTTCTGGCCATTAGCATGGCAAGCTAGAACCACAGTGAAGGATGACTTCTCATTCCCTGTGGTGCGAATATTCACCGTACGTGCTCCCGTTGTATCCACAGTGCGGTTCACAGGAATATCAAAAGTCAGTGGAACCTCGTCCATGTTGATAATGTTCTCTGGCCGGATCTTTTTTTCAGCTATCTTGTTTTTACAATATGCACGGAAAGTAGCCAGCTTTTCTTGAAAGTCTTTAGGCAGTTGCTGTGAAATAGTAGTCCGTGTGCGGATGGAGAGATTGCGTCTTTTCATGAACCGGAAACCTGTCGCTTAGTAGGAGCCATTTTGTGGTCTTTACAGATGTAAACACACAAAGGAAATGAAACGTAATATCCGCGCGCTTCTTCTTCTTCTACGCGGGCGGGTGGTTGCTTACAGTAGAAGAAGAAGCGCTTCCTGTTCTATGGGGGCGGGTGCTTACCTTGGCGGTTGCTTGCGTAGAAGAAGAAGCACTTCCTGTTCTACGGGGAAAAAAGATGGCGGCTGTTTACCGTAGTTGCGAGACCGAAACTTTATGAAAATGAATCTTAATATTAATCCATATATAAAGCGCACCGGGTTATAAGCCGCACTGTCAGCTTTTGAGTAAATTTGTGGTTTTTAGGTGCGGCTAATAGTGCGGAAAATACGGTATATAAGAAATACTTGACTTTCAGTGAATTCTAGCTATATATATATATATATATATATATATATATATATATATATATATATATATATATAAATAAAATAAATACTTGAATTTCAGTGTTCATTTACAAACTACAACTCACAAACACTTTAGAGTTAGGCTCCACCATCAGAATGTGTACTTAAACTTATAAAGATCACATGGATATTATTCAGTGAGTTGATTCACCAAAACTAACCTGTTATACAGGAGGAAAAAGCGCACAGGACGTTTCAATTGTTCACAGACTGGTCGCTCTCATCAGAATGACAAGCCACTTCCGGTCTGCAGGTGATAGCATTCAATTGGGAAGAAACGCCCCAACTGCCCCCTACTGACCAATGTGAATACTTATAAATGTGTAATGACAGCTCCAAAAACGAATTCAAACCACAAAATAAAATAAATAAATCAACACAAAAATGTGACACATTATGGGTGGGTCACATATGCATGTACAGTAGATGGCAGTATTGTCCTGTTTAAAAGTGTCACAACATTGCTGTTTACGGCAGACGAACTGCTTTACGGTAGACACTGTTGTTGTGTGTTGTCAACACGTCACTCAGGTCCGCCTGAATTTCGGGAGTTTTTCGGGAGAAAATTTGTCCCGGGAGGTTTTCGGGAGAGGCGCTGAATTTCGGGAGTCTCCCGGGAAAATCCGGCAGGGTTGGCAAGTATGTTTTATTGTGAAGTTCTAGTCTTATCTGTACTGTGAGTGATGGCCACACGCAGTGTGCCTCTCCTACACTAGGGGGCGACTGTGGTCACTTCATCTTGTTCAGCCACTTTAGATGTAAACACAGTAGAAGAAGACAATGCTACATGCTAATTAACGAGCACTAGTAACTTTCAAGCGCCGGATCTAGCAGATAAGTACAACTTTCCACTGCTTTTTGATGTTTTTGGTAATGTTTTAATGTGTTTAAAGGACACTTGTGGTTATTAGTCGTTTTTTTTAGTCAACTTTTTAAGAGAATACTGACATATTTCAGCGTCCGGTAGCTGTATTTTGTGCTTGTTTGATTGGTTGAAACGGAATGAAACGTCACTACAGCTCACGTTGGATTGGCTAAACAGAGTCACGTGACAGTGCCTGCCGGAAGTAGGATCGCTGACATAATACGTTTTAGCAAGCCATAATCAAAAGATTATAAATAAATATAACGATCGGAATGTAACGGAGTAAAATTAGCGTGTCTTCTTTGGGAACATTCTGACACTTATTAAACAAGTCAGTAGGTCTTTATTTCATCATTTGCTGACATATTCCATCTCACTTTGTGCTTGTTTGATTGGTTGAAACGGAATGAAACGTCACTACAGCTCACGTTGGATTGGCTAAACAGAGTCACGTGACAGTGCCTTCCGGAAGTAGGATCGCTGACATAATCAAAAGATTATAAATAAATATAACGATCGGAATGCAACTCAATGTAACGGAGTAAAAGTAGCGTGTCTTCTTTGGGAACATTCTGACACTTATTAAACAAGTCGGTAGGTCTTTATTTCATCATTTGCTGACATATTTCAGCTTCCTATAGCTGTACTTTGTGCTTGTTTGATTGGTTGAAACAGAATCAGACGTCACTAAAGCTTACGTGGGATTGGCTAAACAGAGTCACGTGACAGTGGTTGCCGGAAGCAGGGTCGCTAACATAAGAACACGTCTTTGCAAGCCATAATCAATAATTATAAATAATTGTGATAGAAATAAATGTAACGGAGTAAAAGTAGCGTTTCTTCTTTGAGAACATTCTGACACAAGTCAGTAGAATTGATTAACGTGGACCCCGACTCAAACAAGTTGAAAAACTTATTGTGATGTTACCATTTAGTGGTCAATTGTACGGAATGTGTACTTCACTGTGCAATCTACTAATTAAAGTCTCAATCAATCAGGTCTCTATATATATATTTTTTTTTTATTTAAATTTTATAAACCTTTATTTATAAATTTCAACATAGTCATTCACATCGACGTCCCACTGGGGGGAGTTTTTCCTTGCCCTTATGTGGGCTCTGTACCGAGGATGTCGTTGTGGCTTGTGCAGCCCTTTGAGACACTTGTGATTTAGGGCTATATAAATAAACATTGATTGATTGATTGATTGATTGATTTACAAACAGTTGAGAAATAATAATCAAAATTAAAGCTGCAAGCAGCATTGGTCGGGCCCGCATATTTGGCAGGTGCTAATCCTAAGTGTCCCAATACGTTTGTCAAGTTTGAGAAGTGTCCCAAAACTTTTGTCCAGTGTAAGTGTCCCAATACTTTTGTTCAGTGGTAGTCCTTAGTGTCCGAATACTTTTGTCCAGTGGTAGTCATAAGTGTCCCAATACTTTTGTCCAGTGGTAGTCCTAAGTGTCCCAATACTTTTGTCAAGTTTTAGTCCCAAGTGTCCCAATACTTTTGTCCAGTGGTAGTCCCAAGTGTCCGAATACTTTTGTCCAGTGGTAGTCATAAGTGTCCCAATACTTTTGTCCAGTGGTAGTCCTAAGTGTCCCAATACTTTTGTCAAGTTTTAGTCCCAAGTGTCCCAATACTTTTGTCCAGTGTAAGTGTCCCAATACTTTTGTCCAGTTGCCCAATACTTTTGTTCAGTGGTAGTAGTAAGTGTCCCAATACTTTTGTCAAGTTGTAGTCCCAAGTGTCCCAATACTTTTGTAAAGTGGTAGTCATAAGTGTCCCAATACTTTTGTTCAGTTTTCGTCATAAGTGTCCCAATACTTTTGTCTACTTTTAGTCCGAAGTGTCCCAATACTTTTGTCTAGTGTACCTACCTTGTCTGCATTGTGTGGGCACGCTGGTGCTTCCTGCTTTTAAGCAGCCATCTTGAAAAAACAGCAGCATCAGCGCAGCGGGTCTTTGAAGGGTCATAAAATCAAAACCGGAGCAGTTAGAAACATTCTTTCGATAACTTTTATTTGGAAGGGTTCAATCTCTCTCCTGTGTAAGTTTTAAGCTGAAACAACAAACGCGCTCAGAGGAGATAATGTTTGAAGAGAAGTGACCGGTTTATAAAACAATTTTGTTTTGAAGGGGAAATTGCAAACTTCCTGTTGATTTTTGCTGAGGGTTGTCAATCTATGAAATGTAGGTCTAAGTGAGACCTACATAGAGGTTTTTGTTTCATGTCTCTCCGACCTTCCCAGTGGGAGTTATAGGCAGTTTTGTCATTTGTTTCTTCCGAGGAGCAGTTGTTTCTGCGTTTCATAAAAAAATTGCGGTAGAGCACAATTTTGAGATTTGGGGTTAGGTTTTTTTCATTAGATCACAATTTTAGCCAGTCCTGATGTGTGTGTTCAGTTTGGTGAGTTTTGAAGCATGTCAAGGGGGTCAAATTACAGCTCAAAGAGGCAAAAGTGACTGTTTTTAGTACTTTTTTGTCTTGAAGGGGGAATTGCCAACTTCCTGTTGATTTTTGCCCGAGGATGTACTATTATGAAAACTAGGTCTGAGTCAGACCTACATAGAGGTTTTTGTTTCATGCCTTTCCGACCTTCCTAGTGGGAGTTACAGGCAGTCTAGTTTTTCTTTCCTAGGGGGCGCTAGAGCGCAATTTTGAGTTTTGAGGGTTGGTTTTTAGACTAAAAAGTTTTGCCAGAAATTACTGATGTGTGTGTCAAATTTGGTGAGTTTTGAAGCATGTTAAAGGGGTCAAATTACAGCGCAAAGTTGCGGAAGAATAATAATAATTAAAGCTGCAAGCAGCGTTGGTCGGGCCCGCGTATTTGGCAGGTGCTAGTCCTAACTGTCCCAATACTTTTGTCCAGTGGTAGTCATAAGTGTCCCAATACTTTTGTCTACTTTTAGTCTGAAGTGTCCCAAGACTTTTGTCTAGTGTACCTACCTTGTCTGCATTGTGTGGGCACGTTGGTGCTTCCTGCTTTTAAGCAGCCATCTTACAAAAACAGCAGCGCAGCAGCATCAGCGCAGTGGTTCTTTGAAGGCTCATAAAATCAAAACCGGAGCAGTTATAAAAAAGCGCTTCTGTTGTTGTAATCACAAGGGTTCAATCTCTCTCCTGTGTTAGTTTGAAGGCGAAACAACAAACGCGCTCAGAGGAGTTTGTTTTTGAAGGAAGGTGACTGGTTTTTACAAAGAATTTGTTTTGAAGGGGGAATAGCAAACTTCCTGTTGATTTTTGCTGGGGGTTGTCAATTTATGAAATGTAGGTCTAAATGAGACCTACATAGAGGTTTTTGTTTCATGTCTCTCCGACCTTCCCAGTGGGAGTTACATTGCATAAGGACTCCCTTCGGGAGTCCTTATGCAATGGGCCATGCGGGCCCTAAAAAACCTTAGAAATTCAATAGGTCCTTATGTCCCATTGCATAAGGAGTCCTTTTGCAATGGGCCATGCGGGCCCTAATAAGTACAAAAACAGTACAAAACAGCGCCAGGGGGTTGTAAATTCAAAGTAACTAAAATAGAATGCAATATATATATATATATATATATATATATATATATATATATATATATATATATATATATATATATATATATAAAGTGCAAAGCCATAGGCTCACACAATTTCTGTAAATAACTTAAATGTGGAACACAGCATCATCGTTTTCACAGCTTTTTGGTTGTTAGAGTTAGAGAGTGTTTTAACGTAGAGTTCTAATTCTTTTTTAAAGGCACAAAAAACAGGTCGTGTATTGAGAAACTTACATGAGAACACGTCTTTGCAAGCCATAATCAATAATTAGGGCCCGCATGGCCCATTGCATAAGGACTCCCTTTGGGAGTCCTTATGCAATGGGACATAAGGACCTATTGAATTTCTAAGGTTTTATTCTTTATTCTTCCGCCGCCACATTAAACTGTAATTTGACCCACTTAACATGCTTCAAAACTCACCATATTTGACCCACACATCAGGACCTGCGAAAATTATCTTTTTAAAAAAAAAAAAAACCTCAAAACTCAAAATTCTCCCACTAGGAAGATCGGAGAGACATGAAACAAAAACCTGTATGTAAGTCTGACTTAGACCTAGTTTTCATCATTGTATATCATCGGGCAAAAATCAACAGGAAGTTGGCAATTCCCCCTTCAAGACAAAAAAGTACTAAAAACAGTCACTTTTGCCTCTTTGAGCTGTAATTTGACCCCCTTAACATGCTTCAAAACTCACCGAACTGAACACACACATCAGGACTGGCAAAAATTGCGATCTAATAAAAAAACCTAACCCCAAATCTCAAAATTGTGCTCTAGCGCAATTTTTTAATGAAACGCACAAAAAACTGCTCCTTGGATGAATAAACTGACAAAACTGCCTGTAACTTCCACTGGGAAGGTCGGAGAAACATGAAACAAAAACCTCTATGTAGGGCTCACTTAGACCCACATTTCATAAATTGACAACCCCCAGAAAAAATCAACAGGAAGTTTGCTATTCCCCCTTCAAAACAAATTTTTTGTAAAAACCGGTCACCTTCCTTCAAAAACTATCTCCTCTGAGCGCGTTTGTCGTTTCGGCTTCAATCTAACACAGGAGAGAGATTAAACCCTTGTGTATAAAATAACAGAACAGCGTTTTAATACCTGCTCCGGTTTTGATTTTATGACCCTTCAAAGACCCGCTGCGCTGATGCTGCTGCGCTGCTGTTTTTTTAAGATGGCTGCTTAAAAGCAGGAAGCACCAGCGTGCCCACACAATGCAGACAAGGTAGGTACACTAGACAAAAGTATTGGGACACTTCAGACTACCACCGGACAAAAGTATTGGGACACTTCAGACTACCACCGGACAAAAGTATTGGGACACTTAGGCCGAAAACTGGACAAAAGTATTGGGACACTTGGGACTACAACTTGACAAAAGTATTGGGACACTTAGGACTACAACTTGCCAAAAAGTATTGGGACACTTGGGATTAAAACTGGACAAAAGTATTGGGACACTTAGGGCTACAATTTGCCAAAAGTATTGGGACACTTGGGATTAAAACTGGACAAAAGTATTGGGACACTTAGGACTTGCACCTGCCAAATACGCGGGCCCGACCAATGCTGCTTGCAGCTTTAATTATAAATAATTGTGATAGAAATAAATGTAACGGTCGGAATGAAAGTCAATGTAACGGAGTAAAAGTAGCGCTTCTTTTCAAAAATACTCAAGTAAAAGTATGTTACATTACAACTCTGACAAGTACAATTTATCCAAAGAGTAACTTAAGTGAGTACATGTAGTGTGTTACAGCAGTGCTATAGTGTACTATTTGAGTGTCTTAGTACTGCACCATAACAACACTCTGCTCTCAACTCTTCACACAAACTACATTTGAGTTCATGTTTAGATTACGGCCATTTTCCCTGCTCTTCACAGGAGTCATCAACACCCAGCTGTGTCGCAACATGAGCTGGTGGCTGACGACTTTACAGACGCCCTTCGCCAAGCTCTTCTTCCTGGACCCCGAGGGCGGCGCCCAGTGCACGCTTTACTGCGCCCTGCAGGAGGGCATCGAGGCGCTGAGCGGGCGCTTTTTCTCCAACTGCGCCGTGCGGCAGGTGGCACGCAGAGGGCGAGACGACGCCACGGCCAGAAAACTGTGGGAGGTGAGCGAGAGACTGACCCACATGTCGTGATCTCGTCTCTACGTCGTGACGTCACACTAAGTACTAAGAAATACGTTTTGGAGTGAAGACGTTCAAGTAGAGTTTATGATTGAGAGGACATTTTCCTTAACGCTGTGACAGAAGGAAAGTTTTTAGTCATTTACTTTGGTCCAGAAAAGCAAATATTCATTCACGAGTACAGTAGCAGTACCGTATTTTCCGCACTATAAGGCGCACCTAAAAACCACAAATTTTCTCAAAAGCTGACAGTGCGCCTTATAACCCGGTGCGCTTTATATATGGATTAATATTAAGATTCATTTTCATAAAGTTTCGGTCTCGCAACTTCGGTAAACAGCCGCCATCTTTTTTCCCGGTAGAACAGGAAGCGCTTCTTCTTCTACGCAAGCAACCGCCAAGGTAAGCACCCGCCCCCATAGAAGAGGAAGCGCTTCTTCTTCTACTGTAAGCAACCACCCGCCCGCGTACAAGAAGAAAAAAGCGCGCGGATATTACCGTACGTTTCATTTCCTTTGTGTGTTTACATCTGTAAAGACCACAAAATGGCTCCTACTAAGCGACCGGGATCCGGTTGATGAAAAGACGCAATCTCTCCATCCGCACACGGATTACTATTTCACAGCAACTGATATTCCTGTGAACCGCACTGTGGATACAACGGGAGCACGTACGGTGAATATTCGCACCACAGGGAATGAGAAGTCATCCTTCCCTGTGGTTCTAGCTTGCCATGCTAATGGCCAGAAACTTCCACCCATGGTGATATTCAAAAGGAAGACCTTGCCAAAAGAGACCTTTCCAGCCGGCGTCATCATAAAAGCTAACTCGAAGGGATGGATGAAGAAAAGATGAGCGAGTGGTTAAGGTAAGTTTAAGTTTACGCGAAGAGGCCGGGTGGCTTTTTTCACGCAGCTTCGTCCATGTTGATATACGACTCCATGCGCGCCCACATCACGCTGGTTTTAATATATTATTAAAGTTTGACTGACCTATCTGACTGTTTTTTTGACATTCCTTTAGCGCAGTTAGATGCGGCTTATAACACGGGGCGGCTTATAGGTGGACAAAGTTTTGAAATATGCCGTTCATTGAAGGCGCGGCTTATAACCCAGGGCGCCTTATGGTGCGGAAAATACGGTACTTTGACTTCTTTCATGACAGAGATAGTATTTACAGTAGCAGTACTTTGACATTTTTCATGACAGGAATAGTATTGGAATAATTGTTTGTAAGTTATCACAAAAAGAAACGTTGTATTACATTATGTTCCTGATAAGAAGATGAAGGCTGTCTTTCGAGGCCTAACAAGAGGAAGAAGGCTGGTGAAACGCCACTGTGATTTCAACACGGACAGATGGCAGGATCTGCTCAACTTCCAGAGGAACTCTCTTTGAAGTGTTAAACGAACTCTCTTTGAAGTATTTCACAAACTCTCTTCCAACTATTTTGGTAACCGAGGTCAACGCTATTTACGACCCGCTGCCCTCTTGAAGTCGCTGTGGTCAGGAGACGGGAGGGGTTGTTATCCATTGTCCTCCCAACACCTGCCCCAGCTGGATCCAGGAAGAGCCCAAGCCCGAGAAATCCCACTTCTTGGTCTTCAAAGCGACCGAAAACAATGACTGTTTTTACATACTTCCCATTCCTGCTGTGACATGTGTTGGTGCGTGAACGTTGAACATCTGAATAAAAGAGGAGACGAAAACCTTCTTGGTCAGAGCGTGGTGCAGGACTGTACAGAGAGTGCAGTGGCCATGTCTCTCCTCAATATCGAGTCCAAATTGAATTCTGTCTCTGTTCGATTCCTTGCCTTTTGTCTTGTTTAATAGATGTCCTCAGTGTTTGAACGTGACAAATAGTATTTACAGTAGCAGTACTTTGACTTCTTTCATGACAGGGGTAGTATTTAAAAGGAATTCTTTGGCACAACTTCATGCTTTTCAGAAAGAAAACGACCTTTCAGATGATAAATATTGTTTGAGGAACGCAATAAAAAGCCACTTAATTGAACGGTTTAAAAGAGGAGAAAACACGAAATAAATAAAAATCAAATTTTCAAACATAGTTTATCTTCAATTTCGACTCTTTAAAATTCAAAATTCAACCGACAAAAAGAAGAGAAAAACTAGCTAATTTGAATCTTTTTGAAAAAATTAAAAAAAATAATTTATGGAACATCATTAGTCATTTTTCCTGATTAAGATACATTTTAGAATTTTGATGACATGTTTTTAAATTGGTTAAAATCCAATCTGCACTTTGTCAGAATATTTAACAAATTGGACCAAGCTATATTTCTAACAAAGACAAATCAGTATTTCTTCTAGATTTTCCAGAACAAAAATTTGAAAAGAAATTCAAAATACTTTGAAATAAGATTTAAATTTGATTCTACAGATTTTCTAGATTTGCCAGAATATTTTTTTTGAATTTTAATCACGGTAAGTTTGAAGAAATATTTCACAAATATTCTTCGTCGAAAAACCAGAAGCTAAAATATTTATTATTCTTTACAATAAAAAAAATAAAAAAAAGTTTACTTGAACATTGATTTAAATTGTCAGGAAAGAAGAGGAAGAAATTTGTTTAAAAATCCTAAAATAATTTTTAAGGTTGTATTTTTTCTCTAAAATTGTATTTCTAAAAGTAATAAGAAGCAAAGTAAAAAAAATAAATGAATTTATTTAAACAAGTGAAGACCCATCCATCCATCCATTTTCTACCGCTTATTCCAAGTGAAGACCAAGTCTTTAAAATATTTTCTTGGATTTTCAAATTTCTATTTGAGTTTTGTCTCTTTTAGAATTAAAAATGTCGAGCAAAGCGAGACCAGCTTGCTAGTAAATAAATACAATTTAAAAAATAGAGGCAGCTCACTGGTAAGTGCTGCTCTTTGAGCTATTTTTAGAACAGGCCAGCGGGCGACTGATCTGGTCCTTACGGGCTACCTGGTGACCGCGGGCACCGCGTTGGTGACCCCTGCCCTAGTATATACAATAATATAAATATTTCATTTAGGATTATTTCATATCTTCATTTAAATAAAAATATATTTGTATCTTTTTTAGATACAGTCAATAAATAATGTGAACATGTATCATAACATGGACATCTAAGAGAACGTGTTGTGGATGATTGTGGACTGGGAATTGTTTTAATTTTATTTTTTTTACACATTTTTATAAAAAATAAAAAAAAAAAGTTTTTCAGACGTATTACATTTTAGACGATTTCTCTTCTTAGTTATTATTTCTCCGGCTGTAGAAAAGAGCCGCTCACAGGGCACAGAGGAGGCGACACAGTTGGCGTATCGGTCACGTGACCAAAACAGCTCATGATCGGTCACGTGACTTTGTAAAAGCGGTACGTGCACCGACACAGGGTTTTGCTCTATGAGCTCCACGCATGCGCCGATGCATCGGTGTTGCCGGACCCATCACTAAGCACACATCTTCTAATAGTTTATAAATGTCTCAATGGGCCAGGCCCAAAATACATCTCTCACAAGGAAGCATCTAGATGTCTTAGGTCAGTGTTTTTCAACCTTTTCTGAGCCAAGGCACATATTTTTCATTAAAAAAAATCCCGAGGCACACCACCAGCAGAAAACATATCCATCCATCCATCCATCTTCTTCCGCTTATCCGAGGTCGGGTCGCGGGGGCAGCAGCCTAAGCAGGGAAGCCCAGACTTCCCTCTCCCCAGCCACTTCGTCCAGCTCTTCCTGTGGGACCCCGAGGCGTTCCCAGGCCAGCCGGGAGACATAGTCTTCCCAACGTGTCCTGGGTCTTCCCCGCGGCCTCCTACCGGTCGGACGTGCCCGAAACACCTCCCTAGGGAGGCGTTCGGGTGGCATCCTGACCAGATGCCTGAACCACCTCATCTGGCTCCTCTCCATGTGGAGGAGCAGCGGCTTTACTTTGAGCTCCCCCCGGATGACAGAGCTTCTCACCCTATCTCTAAGGGAGAGCCCCGCCACCCGGCGGAGGAAACTCATTTGGGCCGCTTGTACCCGTGATCTTGTCCTTTCGGTCATAACCCAAAGCTCATGACTATAGGTGAGGATGGGAACGTAGATCGACCGGTAAATTGAGAGCTTTGCCTTCCGGCTCAGCTCCTTCTTCACCACAACGGATCGATACGGCGTCCGCATTACTGAAGACGCCGCACCGATCCGCCTGTCGATCTCACCATCCACTCTTCCCTCACTCGTGAACAAGACTCCGAGGTACTTGAACTCCTCCACTTGGGGCAAGATCTCCTCCCCAACCCGGAGATGGCACTCCACCCTTTTCCGGGAGAGAACCATGGACTCGGACTTGGAGGTGCTGATTC
>NC_084577.2:31022586-31105086 GCF_033978685.3 Nerophis lumbriciformis | reverse complement strand
CTCCACCCGGGCTCGCGCCCGAGGCTTCAGCGCGCACCGCGGCGGCCATCCTACTCGTCGCGGCCTAGCCCTCGCGGCTCTTGCTGCCGGCGACGGCCGGGTATGGGCCCGACGCTCCAGCGCCATCCATTTTCAGGGCTAGTTGATTCGGCAGGTGGGTTGTTACACACTCCTTAGCGGGTTCCGACTTCCATGGCCACCGTCCTGCTGTCTATATCAACCAACACCTTTTCTGGGGTCTGATGAGCGTTGGCATCGGGCGCCTTAACCCGGCGTTTGGTTCATCCCGCAGCGCCAGTTCTGCTTACCAAAAGTGGCCCACTCGGCTCACCAGGGTGAGCCCCACCCCTTTCGTGAGCGCACTGCGCACGGAGTGACCCCTGTTTCGCGCCCCCGGCCACGGGGGTGGCGGGCAGGTAAGCTGCTTACCTGCTGCGCGTGACGCCGGCCGCGGCGAAGGCGGACGAGGCGGGGTGTCGGTGCGGTGGGCGCGGTGGTGACCCTGGACGTGCGTCGGGCCCTTCTCGCGGATCACCTCAGCTACGGCTCCCGGTGGGGCCCTCTCGGGGGAAGGGGCCTCGGTCCCGGACCCCGGCGAGGCGTCCCTTCTCCGCTCCGTAAAAGTGTCCATCTCTTTTTTTTTCTTCTTCTGTTGTGGCATATGCTGCAGGTGCCTGCTCGTTTTTCGTATGTGGGTAACAACATTTAACTATGTATATATATTTACCAATTGGTTTAACTGCCACCCGCCTGAATCTATTTAAAATCTAATTTTTTTTTTATTTCAACCACCCGACCCGACCCGACCCGCGGATAAAATCTAATTTTTTTTTATTTCAACCGCCCGCTCCACGGATAATCCACGGACTCCGCAGTTGTGTCCACAAACCGCGCATCTCTATATATATATATATATATATATATATATATATATATATATATATATATATATATATATATATATATATATATATATATATATATATATATGTATGTGTGGGAAAAAAATCACAAGACTATTTCATCTCTACAGGCCTGTTTCATGAGGGGGGGTTCCCTCAATCATCAGGAGATTTTAATGGGAGCATTCACATACCATGGTTTATATAGGGCACAGAGTGGGTGGGTACAGGCTGGCCTAGGGGCGTGGTGATTGGCTCATGTGTTACCTAGGAGGTGTTTCCGTCTGTGGCGGCATGCTGTTACAATTTCGCTGCGCTTGAGGGATGACAGGTCTGGACGGTAAATAATAAACAGTTTCTCTTTCAAGCATAGGTTGCATCTTTTATTACCACTATTGTAAGGTGTGCTGGATGCAAGAATTTGCCATCCATCCATCCATCCATCCATCTTCTTCCGCTTATCCGAGGTCGGGTCGCGGGGGCAGCAGCCTAAGCAGGGAAGCCCAGACTTCCCTCTCCCCAGCCACTTCGTCCAGCTCCTCCCGGGGGATCCCGAGGCGTTCCCAGGCCAGCCGGGAGACATAGTCTTCCCAACGTGTCCTGGGTCTTCCTCGTGGCCTCCTACCGGTCGGACATGCCCTAAACACCTCCTTAGGGAGGCGCTCGGGTGGCATCCTGACCAGATGCCCGAACCACCTCATCTGGCTCCTCTCGATGCGGAGGAGCAGCGGCTTTACTTTGAGCTCCCCCCGGATGACAGAGCTTCTCACCCTATCTCTAAGGGAGAGCCCCGCCACCCGGCGGAGGAAACTCATTTCGGCCGCTTGTACCCGTGATCTTGTCCTTTCGGTCATAACCCAAAGCTCATGACCATAGGTGAGGATGGGAACGTAGATCGACCGGTAAATTGAGAGCTTTGCCTTCCGGCTCAGCTCCTTCTTCACCACAACGGATCGATACAGCGTCCGCATTACTGAAGACGCCGCACCGATCCGCCTGTCGATCTCACGATCCACTCTTCCCTCACTCGTGAACAAGACTCCGAGGTACTTGAACTCCTCCACTTGGGGCAAGATCTCCTCCCCAACCCGGAGAGTTGGGGAGGAACATGGCAAGAATTTGCCATGTTATTGAATATTCAACATTATTGTCTTTGAGGTCCCAAATGTGTTTGCTGAGTTCTGTGGTATTCCGCAGGTTTTGGTTCCTGAAAGAAGCCTTGTGATTGTTCCATCTGGTTTTGAATTCTCCCTCGGTTAATCCTACATATGTGTCGGATGTGTTAATGTCCTTGCGTATTACCTTAGATTGGTAGACAACTGATGTTTGTAAGCACCCCCCGTTGAGAGGGCAATCAGGTTTCTTTCGACAGTTACAGCCTTTGTTGGTTTTGGAGTCGCTCTGTCCGGGGGCCGACGGCTCATTTGCAATTGTTTTGTTGTGGTTTGAGATGATTTGTCGTATATTGTTCATACAGCTGTAGCTCAATTTGATGTTGTTCTTGTTGAATACTTTTCTTAGGGTGTTGTCTTTGGGAAAGTGTTTGTCAATCAGATTGAGGAATTTGTGTCCAATGTTCGTTGAGACGTTTTTGCTATATGGGGGGTTGTACCAGATGATGTCGTTTCGTTTTCTGTTCTTTTTTGGCTGGTTTCCTGGCGTGGGTTCATAGGTGAGGGTGAAATTGTATCCGCTTTCATCAAGGGCTTTTTGGTACGGGGGGGTTGCTTGGTCAAATTCAGCTTTGCTAGATGACAGCATCGATAGCCTTTTATTGATTCCGGTAGGTATTCTTTTCGTGGTGGTGGGTGGGTGGTTGCTGTCATGGTGCACGTATTGGAGTGTTGTGTTGGGTTTCGTGAATGGTTGGTAGCTGTTATTTCTCAGGTTGAAAGTGACGTCAAGGAAGTTGACGGTTTGCTTGTTGGCTTCAATCGTGATCCGTAGGCCGTTCTCTTTGAAAATTTGGCATATGCGCTTCTTGGTATTCTCGCTGTTCCTTTGCGAGGCGCGACACACTGCCAGTCCGTCATCACGGTAAATACCAAGGTTCAGGTTGAGGCTAGCGAGCTGGGAGAGGAGGAAACTTCCAACGTCACTTTCAACCTGAGAAATAACAGCTACCAACCATTCACGAAACCCAACACAACACTCCAATACGTGCACCATGACAGCAACCACCCACCCACCACCACGAAAAGAATACGTATCGGAATTAATAAAAGGCTATCGATGCTGTCATCTAGCAAAGCTGAATTTGACCAAGCAACCCCCCCGTACCAAAAAGCCCTTGATGAAAGCGGATACAATTTCACCCTCACCTATGAACCCACGCCAGGAAACCAGCCAAAAAAGAACAGAAAACGAAACGACATCATCTGGTACAACCCCCCATACAGCAAAAACGTCTCAACTAACATTGGACACAAATTCCTCAATCTGATTGACAAACACTTTCCCAAAGACAACACCCTAAGAAAAGTATTCAACAAGAACAACATTAAATTGAGCTACAGCTGTATGAACAATATACGACAAATCATCTCAAACCACAACAAAACAATTGCAAATGAGCCGTCGACCCCCAGTCAGAATGACTCCAAAACCAACAAAGCATGTAACTGTCGAAAGAAACCTGATTGCCCCCTCAACGGGGGATGCTTACAAACATCAGTTGTCTACCAATCTAAGGTAATACGCAAGGACATTAACCCATCTGACACATATGTAGGATTAACCGAGGGAGAGTTCAAAACCAGATGGAACAATCACAAGGCTTCTTTCAGGAACCAAAACCTGCGGAATACCACAGAACTCAGCAAACACATTTGGGACCTCAAAGACAATAATGTTGAATATTCAATAACATGGCAAATTCTTGCATCCAGCACACCTTACAATAGTGGTAATAAAAGATGCAACCTATGCTTGAAAGAGAAACTGTTTATTATTTACCGTCCAGACCTGTCATCCCTCAACAAGCGCAGCGAAATTGTAACAGCATGCCGCCATGCCCCTCATGAAACAGGCCTGTAGAGATGAAGTAGTCTTGTGATTTTTTTTCCCACACATACATATATATATATATATATATATATATATATATATATATATATATCTATATATATATATCTACATGTATACAGTATATATATATATATATGTAATTTTATAAAAGAATACATGTTTTTAGGACATCTCCATGCAAGCAGTTGTTCTAACTTCTAATTTGTTTTGAAAAAGTTTATTAATATTTATTATACTGAATAATAAATGGCCAGAATTGCTTTGAATTGAGAATCGAATCGTTGCCCAGGAATCAGAATCAAATGGAATTGTTCGGTGCCCAAAGATTCACACTTGTGTGTGTGTGTGTGTGTGTTTGTGGTACCTCCACGATGTGTGATGTGTGTGTGTGTGTGCGTGCGTTACCTCCACAATGAGTGTGTGTGTGTGTGTGTGTGTGTGTGTGTGTGTGTGTGTGTGTGTGTGTGTGTGTGTTACCTCCACAATGGTGAGCAGAGCTTCTTGGGAGATCCTCATCACCTCCATGGTCTTCTCACAACATCTGATCACAAAGAAATGTCATTCAAGTTTCTTTTTGTAAATTCATCTTTGATTGCTTTTTCCTTCTTCATCATTTCAAACTGTGATCGTCTCCACAGATGTTTCTGTCTTTCAGCCTGCTAACAGCACCTCAAGGAAGATAAGTCCTATCAACAGCAGGCAGACAAAGCAGAGACAGAGCACAAGCACTCCGTTCTGAATAATCACGTGTTGTGCATGCTGAGCTGCTTGCATAATGTGTGACCTCTCCCTTTAGAAGCAGCCTCAGCATGTAACTAGGAAACTCCTAAACTGAATAAATAGAAGAGCGTGTGGGCTGTTCCTCAGAGCGTAGAGTGAGACTGTAACTGAGTGTGCAGCTCCAGGCGTTCTCCTCATGAGCAAAATTGAACTCTGTCTTTGCTTCTTGTTCTGTTTAATAGATAGTTCGCTGCTTGAACCTGACAATTTGTGAACTAGAATGTATTCTGATCTACTAGTGGTTGTTTTCCTTGATAAAAAAAACAACCCTGAACTATAAAAAGGAGTCCGTTTTTTGGAACAGCTCTCTCAGAATATAAGCTAAAAAAGAAGGTTTGGACATATAAATATAATATTTCTAAAGTTCTTCACACTGGAAGTCAATCCCTGTGGCTCTCCTCACCTCCTGAAGACCCCCTCCACTCCAGTGATGCCCATGCCGTCCACAATGTCCCTGGTGAGTCTGAAGGGCACGGTCTCGGGGGTGGGCAGAATCTTGCCTTGCTCAAAGGCCACACCTGCAGGGAAGAGAAGAACAATGGTGATTGTCGCGCAAAGAAGCGGTGTGGTCAAGAACTGTACCTAAGTCGATGTGCACCAGTTCTGCAGTCTGCTCGTCTATCAGGATGTTCTGGATGTGTCGGTCCCCCAGACCCAGGATGTATCCCACTGAGGGCCACAACATTTACATCAAAGGTCACAACATTTCCTTCTGAACGACCTTCCAAACGTGGTGTTCCTACCTATGGAGGAGGTGGCCACATGCACCTTCCAAACATGGTGTTCCTACCTATGGAGTAGGTGGCCACACCTTCCAAACATGGTGTTCCTACCTATGGAAGAGGTGGCCACACCTTCCAAACATGGTGTTCCTACCTATGGAGGAGGTGGCCTCACCTTCCAAACATGGTGTTCCTACCTATGGAGGAGGTGGCCACACCTTCCAAACGTGGTGTTCTTACCTATGGAGGAGGTGGCCACACCTTCCAAACGTGGTGTTCTTACCTATGGAGGAGGTGGCCACACCTTCCAAACGTGGTGTTCCTACCTATGGAGGAGGTGACCACACTTTCCAAACGTGGTGTTCCTACCTATGGAGGAGGTGGCAACATGCACCTTCCAAACGTGGTGTTCCAAACTATGGAGGAGGTGGCCACACCTTCCAAACATCATGTTCCTACCTATGGAGGAGGTGGCCACACCTTCCAAACATGGTGTTCCTACCTATGGAGGAGGTGGCCACACCTTCCAAACATGGTGTTCCTACCTATGGAGGAGGTGGCCACACCTTCCAAACATGGTGTTCCTACCTATGGAGGAGGTGGCCACACCTTCCAAACATGGTGTTCCTACCTATGGAGGAGGTGGCCACACCTTCCAAACGTGGTGTTCCTACCTGTGGAGGAGGTGGCCACACCTTCCAAACATGGTGTTCCTACCTATGGAGGAGGTGGCCACACCTTCCAAACATGGTGTTCCTACCTATGGAGTAGGTGGCCACACCTTCCAAACATGGTGTTCCTACCTATGGAGTAGGTGGCCACACCTTCCAAACATGGTGTTCCTACCTATGGAGGAGGTGGCCACACCTTCCAAACATGGTGTTCCTACCTATGGAGGAGGTGGCCACACCTTCCAAACATGGTGTTCCTACCTATGGAGTAGGTGGCCACACCTTCCAAACATGGTGTTCCTACCTATGGAGGAGGTGGCCACACCTTCCAAACATGGTGTTCCTACCTATGGAGTAGGTGGCCACACCTTCCAAACATGGTGTTCCTACCTATGGAGGAGGTGGCCACACCTTCCAAACATGGTGTTCCTACCTATGGAGGAGGTGGCCACACCTTCCAAACATGGTGTTCCTACCTATGGAGTAGGTGGCCACACCTTCCAAACATGGTGTTCCTACCTATGGAGGAGGTGGCCACACCTTCCAAACATGGTGTTCCTACCTATGGAGGAGGTGGCCACACCTTCCAAACGTGGTGTTCCTACCTGTGGAGGAGGTGGCCACACCTTCCAAACATGGTGTTCCTACCTATGGAGGAGGTGGCCACACCTTCCAAACATGGTGTTCCTACCTATGGAGGAGGTGGCCACACCTTCCAAACATGGTGTTCCTACCTATGGAGGAGGTGGCCACACCTTCCAAACATGGTGTTCCTACCTATGGAGTAGGTGGCCACACCTTCCAAACATGGTGTTCCTACCTATGGAGGAGGTGGCCACACCTTCCAAACATGGTGTTCCTACCTATGGAGGAGGTGGCCACACCTTCCAAACATGGTGTTCCTACCTATGGAGGAGGTGGCCACACCTTCCAAACATGGTGTTCCTACCTATGGAGTAGGTGGCCACACCTTCCAAACATGGTGTTCCTACCTATGGAGGAGGTGGCCACACCTTCCAAACGTGGTGTTCCTACCTATGGAGGAGGTGGCCACACCTTCCAAACGTGGTGTTCCTACCTGTGGAGGAGGTGGCCACACCTTCCAAACGTGGTGTTCTTACCTATGGAGGAGGTGGCCACACCTTCCAAACATGGTGTTCCTACCTATGGAGTAGGTGGCCACACCTTCCAAACATGGTGTTCCTACCTATGGAGGAGGTGGCCACACCTTCCAAACATGGTGTTCCTACCTATGGAGGAGGTGGCCACACCTTCCAAACGTGGTGTTCCTACCTGTGGAGGAGGTGGCCACACCTTCCAAACGTGGTGTTCTTACCTATGGAGGAGGTGGCCACACCTTCCAAACATGGTGTTCCTACCTATGGAGTAGGTGGCCACACCTTCCAAACATGGTGTTCCTACCTATGGAGGAGGTGGCCACACCTTCCAAACGTGGTGTTCCTACCTGTGGAGGAGGTGGCCACACCTTCCAAACGTGGTGTTCTTACCTATGGAGTAGGTGGCCACACCTTCCAAACATGGTGTTCCTACCTATGGAGTAGGTGGCCACACCTTCCAAACATGGTGTTCCTACCTATGGAGGAGGTGGCCACACCTTCCAAACATGGTGTTCCTACCTATGGAGGAGGTGGCCACACCTTCCAAACATGGTGTTCCTACCTATGGAGTAGGTGGCCACACCTTCCAAACATGGTGTTCCTACCTATGGAGGAGGTGGCCACACCTTCCAAACATGGTGTTCCTACCTATGGAGTAGGTGGCCACACCTTCCAAACATGGTGTTCCTACCTATGGAGGAGGTGGCCACACCTTCCAAACATGGTGTTCCTACCTATGGAGGAGGTGGCCACACCTTCCAAACATGGTGTTCCTACCTATGGAGTAGGTGGCCACACCTTCCAAACATGGTGTTCCTACCTATGGAGGAGGTGGCCACACCTTCCAAACATGGTGTTCCTACCTATGGAGGAGGTGGCCACACCTTCCAAACGTGGTGTTCCTACCTATGGAGGAGGTGGCCACACCTTCCAAACATGGTGTTCCTACCTATGGAGGAGGTGGCCACACCTTCCAAACATGGTGTTCCTACCTATGGAGGAGGTGGCCACACCTTCCAAACATGGTGTTCCTACCTATGGAGTAGGTGGCCACACCTTCCAAACATGGTGTTCCTACCTATGGAGGAGGTGGCCACACCTTCCAAACATGGTGTTCCTACCTATGGAGGAGGTGGCCACACCTTCCAAACATGGTGTTCCTACCTATGGAGGAGGTGGCCACACCTTCCAAACATGGTGTTCCTACCTATGGAGTAGGTGGCCACACCTTCCAAACATGGTGTTCCTACCTATGGAGGAGGTGGCCACACCTTCCAAACATGGTGTTCCTACCTATGGAGGAGGTGGCCACACCTTCCAAACATGGTGTTCCTACCTATGGAGGAGGTGGCCACACCTTCCAAACATGGTGTTCCTACCTATGGAGTAGGTGGCCACACCTTCCAAACATGGTGTTCCTACCTATGGAGGAGGTGGCCACACCTTCCAAACATGGTGTTCCTACCTATGGAGGAGGTGGCCACACCTTCCAAACGTGGTGTTCCTACCTGTGGAGGAGGTGGCCACACCTTCCAAACATGGTGTTCCTACCTATGGAGGAGGTGGCCACACCTTCCAAACGTGGTGTTCCTACCTGTGGAGGAGGTGGCCACACCTTCCAAACGTGGTGTTCTTACCTATGGAGGAGGTGGCCACACCTTCCAAACATGGTGTTCCTACCTATGGAGTAGGTGGCCACACCTTCCAAACATGGTGTTCCTACCTATGGAGGAGGTGGCCACACCTTCCAAACATGGTGTTCCTACCTATGGAGGAGGTGGCCACACCTTCCAAACGTGGTGTTCCTACCTGTGGAGGAGGTGGCCACACCTTCCAAACGTGGTGTTCTTACCTATGGAGGAGGTGGCCACACCTTCCAAACATGGTGTTCCTACCTATGGAGTAGGTGGCCACACCTTCCAAACATGGTGTTCCTACCTATGGAGGAGGTGGCCACACCTTCCAAACGTGGTGTTCCTACCTGTGGAGGAGGTGGCCACACCTTCCAAACGTGGTGTTCTTACCTATGGAGTAGGTGGCCACACCTTCCAAACATGGTGTTCCTACCTATGGAGTAGGTGGCCACACCTTCCAAACATGGTGTTCCTACCTATGGAGGAGGTGGCCACACCTTCCAAACATGGTGTTCCTACCTATGGAGGAGGTGGCCACACCTTCCAAACATGGTGTTCCTACCTATGGAGTAGGTGGCCACACCTTCCAAACATGGTGTTCCTACCTATGGAGGAGGTGGCCACACCTTCCAAACATGGTGTTCCTACCTATGGAGTAGGTGGCCACACCTTCCAAACATGGTCTTCCTACCTATGGAGGAGGTGGCCACACCTTCCAAACATGGTGTTCCTACCTATGGAGGAGGTGGCCACACCTTCCAAACATGGTGTTCCTACCTATGGAGTAGGTGGCCACACCTTCCAAACATGGTGTTCCTACCTATGGAGGAGGTGGCCACACCTTCCAAACATGGTGTTCCTACCTATGGAGGAGGTGGCCACACCTTCCAAACGTGGTGTTCCTACCTGTGGAGGAGGTGGCCACACCTTCCAAACATGGTGTTCCTACCTATGGAGGAGGTGGCCACACCTTCCAAACATGGTGTTCCTACCTATGGAGGAGGTGGCCACACCTTCCAAACATGGTGTTCCTACCTATGGAGGAGGTGGCCACACCTTCCAAACATGGTGTTCCTACCTATGGAGTAGGTGGCCACACCTTCCAAACATGGTGTTCCTACCTATGGAGGAGGTGGCCACACCTTCCAAACATGGTGTTCCTACCTATGGAGGAGGTGGCCACACCTTCCAAACATGGTGTTCCTACCTATGGAGGAGGTGGCCACACCTTCCAAACATGGTGTTCCTACCTATGGAGTAGGTGGCCACACCTTCCAAACATGGTGTTCCTACCTATGGAGGAGGTGGCCACACCTTCCAAACATGGTGTTCCTACCTATGGAGGAGGTGGCCACACCTTCCAAACGTGGTGTTCCTACCTGTGGAGGAGGTGGCCACACCTTCCAAACGTGGTGTTCTTACCTATGGAGGAGGTGGCCACACCTTCTAAACGTGGTGTTCCTACCTATGGAGGAGGTGGCCACACCTTCCAAACGTGGTGTTCTTACCTATGGAGGAGGTGGCCACACCTTCTAAACGTGGTGTTCTTACCTATGGAGGAGGTGGCCACACTGCGGGTGTAGGCCAGGCGTCTCTCCATCCAGACGGCGGGGTCCAGGAAGCGCTCCATGCAGAAGTATCGGAAGACGGGCTTGAAGGTGGAGCACACCTCCATGAAGACCTGAATGGTGTGGTCAAAGCCCAGCTTCTGAGCCTCCTGACAGCAGAGGAGAAGGAGCAGTGAGGAGGGAGAGCAAGGGCTGCTGGGTAATCGATGGCCGACATTACCATCATCTTCTTGCGGCAGGCCAGGCTGGACGTGTCCTGAGGCCGATAGCGTTTGTGGGCTCCTTTTTTGGGGTCCACTAGGAACTCTCCCAGGGGCAGCGTGCCAGAACACCATTCTAGAACCCCGCTGCACTGCGAGAAGGGAACTACCTAAACATGATCAAGATACTGTCTTTAGTGATTATGTCCTGATACCATGCTGATGTTGGTCCTGTATCAGCACGTGTGGGATGCCACCTGCTCGCTTGTGTGATATCATGTGCGACACAAGAAGTCCCGCAGCCTGTTTCCTCGTGTGTGATATCATGTGCTATGCAAGCAGAGTGTTTACTTGTGTGTGAGATCACGTGCGATACAGCCAGTGCAGTGAGATATGAGCAGATATGCTAGAAAGCAGTGATGGGTGTTACCTTGTATCGCCTGATGTTGAGCTTCCTCTTCCGAGTGTCCATGTTGCGCTGCAGCAGCATGGAGCACATGGAGAACACCTGCTGCATGACCGCGTCTTGGCGCAGGTCATCCTTGCCCTGTCGCACAGAGGTCAAAGGTCAGCGCACACAACACTAGTGACTTTTCAAAACAAAAATATTACAGCAAAAATCATATGGGTTGATTGACATGTTTATTCTGTAAGCTAACTTCAATAGTTTGAAATTATTTTGACAGTTAATGCCAGTTATCCTGTCAACCTTTCACAAGACTTCAATTTGTTCATTGAAAGTATAAACACTTTTTACAGTAAACAAATGGTAAAACAGTACTAAACAATTCCATTAAAAAAAAAATTGTTGTCATTATTAACTTTCTGTCCAAGCTTGTATAATCTACTGCCTTGTTCAATTGTAAAAAATATTCTGTGCCTAAAATTCACATTTCTATCACAATTATCATACTGTAAACATGGTAAGCTAACTTCATTAAAATTAATAGTCCTGTCAATAGCATGGAATTACAATTCAAATGTAGTTTTTTTGTAACCCTTTCAAAAGAATCCAAAATATGAAAAATTCATGAAAATTAATTGAAGCCATCAGACACTTGAAAAGTGGCACATCACATCTCTAATGTAATCATTTGAACTTTTCAACAGAAATAGCACTGCAAAAATATTAAGGACATACTTCTGTATTTTGGTAGTTATGCTGTCAACATTTAACAAGATTTCTTCAACTTGGACTTGAAAGCATAAATAGTATAAACACTTTTAACAGTATGTCGTGCTGTGAAATACAGCCGACAGGATTGCGCACCAAACACGAAGCAAGGCCAAAGCGCATGCATGGTGCAGGAGAACAAAGGACTTCTTTCATTTAAGGTTTGTGATAAACCATCAAACTCATTCGTTAAAAGGACTCTATAGTAATATAAAGTGAGTTTTTCTGGACATTATCATGCAAGAAAAGTTTATTTTTGGGACCGCGATCACCGCGTAATGATTTTTAAAGGTTGCATTACAAACATTTAACTGTCCCATGTGATCAGCCAGTGCGATTGGAAGTCCATGCTCAATTATTGCCTCCGTAAATAAAACTTTGGCATTTATCACATCCAAAGAATCTGTTTGGGCGACGAAAAACGTTGAAAGTTTTCCACTTGTATCGCTAGCAACGGCATTAGACTTGTGTTTTTTTGTCCCAACGTGGTCTTTTACATGGCTAATTCCTCCGTGTCCGATCGAAAAATCTTGTCTGCACAAGGTGCAATTCGCGTAGTTTTCACCCTTTTTTTTTTTTAAATTAATGAAAAACCGTATTTTTTATCACTGCAACCGTAACCCGGAATAGGTTGATGAAAACCGTACGAATTATGGGAAAACCGGAGTAGTTGGCAGGTGCCTCACTAATGCCTTGCATCGTCTATATTAGATATAACGGGCGGGTGCGGGCGGATGGCGGGCGGGTGCAGTTCTGATCAAACGTTACATCGGGTGGATGGCGGATGGTTGACGACTTTCTGATGCGGTTGCGGATGAAATATTTGCCTATCCGCGCATCTCTAGTGGACGCCATCACAGCAGAATAAAGAAACACATTTTTGCGCACCTTGACCAGCTGCCTCCTGCTCCTGCCGTCCGAGCCCACACAGTCGATGATTTTGGGCAGGTTGACACCTCCCACCAGGTGGTAGTGAGGTACGAAGGATCTGATGGTTACCACGTCGTCATAGCAACCTGAAGGATCCACCTTTAAAAGGAAGAAACATAGTTTGATTATGACAGAATAGTTCAGGTGTGAAGTGGAAACTAACATGTTGAATATTAATCATCTTTGATGACTTAAAGTAGCACACAAATGTAATATTTCACTTACAATAACCATACTGAGACGTGTGTTGGCTGATACCACACTAATCCCATAAGATATCAGCACAGATGCATGTATCATTTAGTAGTGTTAGAAGAGGTTTGATGGAGTGAAAAGAGTCAAACAGAACAATGAAAAATAATATTTATTATTAACAGTCTGGAATGAACTTATACTGTCTTTAAGTTGAAGTGGAGCGCTAATTGTTTTGGCAACAATAACTCATGAACTTAAACTCATGATGCAGGGAGCCCAATGATGCGGACACGTTTGTTACTGGACACGTTCTCATACACTTCTGCCTTGGAGACTTTGTATGTAACTATAATTATTTAATACTTGTTTATATTGACTAATGTCACCTTTTATTGTTCAATGAATATTACACACGTCTAGCATGTGTGCTATTGTGTGCTTAGCTGTTGTGGAGCCGCGAGCTCCTAGGAGACTATAGCTTAGCATGTTTACCTTTTGTAGATGACTTTAGTGAAATAGAAGAAATTGTGTGTTTATTGGAGGACAAGTAAACACGCTGCTTGTAACGCACATGATATCACACACAAGTAAACACGCTGCAGGACTGCTTGTATCGCACATGATATCACACACAAGTAAACACGCTGCGGGACTGCTTGTATCGCACATGATATCACACACAAGTAAACACGCTGCAGGACTGCTTGTATCGCACATTATATCACACACAAGAAAACACATGTAAACATGTTGCAGGACTGCTTGTATCGCAAATGATATCACACACAAGTAAACACGCTGCAGGACTGCTTGCATCGCACATTATGTCACACAAGAAAACCCTCTGCAGGACTGCTTGTATCGCACATTATATCACACACAAGTAAACACGGTGCAGGACTGCTTGTATCGCACATGATATCACACACCAGTAAAGACGGTGCAGGACTGCTTGTATCGCACATTATATCACACACAAGTAAACACTGTGCAGGACTGATTGTATCGCACATGATATCACACAAGTAAACACGCTGCAGGACTGCTTGTATCGCACATTATATCACACACAAGAAAACACATGTAAACACGTTGCAGGACTGCTTGTATCGCACATGATATCACACACAAGTAAACACGCTGCAGGACTGCTTGCATCGCACATTATGTCACACAAGAAAACCCTCTGCAGGACTGCTTGTATCGCACATTATATCACACACAAGTAAACACGGTGCAGGACTGCTTGTATCGCACATGATATCACACACCAGTAAAGACGGTGCAGGACTGCTTGTATCGCACATTATATCACACACAAGTAAACACTGTGCAGGACTGATTGTATCGCACATGATATCACACAAGTAAACACGCTGCAGGACTGCTTGTATCGCACATTATATCACACACAAGAAAACACATGTAAACACGTTGCAGGACTGCTTGTATCGCACATGATATCACACACAAGTAAACACGCTGCAGGACTGCTTGTATCGCACATTATATCACACACACAAGAAAACACATGTAAACACGCTGCGGGACTGCTTGTATCGCAAATGATATCACACACAAGTAAACACGCTGCAGGACTGCTTGCATCGCACATTATGTCACACAAGAAAACCCTCTGCAGGACTGCTTGTATCGCACATGATATCACACAAGTAAACACGGTGCAGGACTGCTTGTATCGCACATGATATCACACACCAGTAAAGACGGTGCAGGACTGCTTGTATCGCACATTATATCACACACAAGTAAACACTGTGCAGGACTGATTGTATCGCACATGATATCACACAAGTAAACACGCTGCAGGACTGCTTGTATCGCACATGACATCACACACAAGTAAACACGCTGCAGGACTGCTTGCATCGCACATGATATCACACACAAAAAACACGCTGCAGGACTGCTTGCATCGCACATGATATCACACACAAAAAAACACGCTGCAGGACTGCTTGTATCGCACATGATATCACACACAAAAAAACACGCTGCAGGACTGCTTGTATCGCACATGATATCATAACACAAGTAAAAACACGGTGCAGTACTGCTTGCATCGCACATGGTATCACAAACACGTAAACACGCTGGAAGACTGCTTGTATCGATGTTATCGCACATGACATCACACATTTTACATGCAAGTCCATATCATCACATACTTGGTATTTTTTCTGATATCAATTTGAGATCGGGACACCTCTAGTGTTATGTTTGTGATTGTTGTAAACGTCAACAACAATACTGGAAAATATACTACAATGTATATAAATATGTATATTATATATATAAAATATAATAGATATTTTGATATATATATTTCAAAAAGTATTATTGCTATTGTTGTATTAATAATGAAAGTGTAGTGAGAGCACCTTGATCTCCAGGGTTGGCATGGCGACCGCGTCCAGGTCCTTGATGTGTAGGATGGGCTGGTCTGCAGGGATGGGAATGGCCTCTGCAATCAACAACAATGTCAGGGTTGTTAGCATGATTTGATCCGCGATGGGCGGGGCTTAGCTCACTCTTCTCCAGCTTGTGTCTGCTGGCGTCCATGTAGGCCAGCGTGATGTAGGCGTCACACAGACGCTCCATCCCATAAATCATCTCGCCTTTCTTCTTCCTCACCGCCTCCATGATCTTCCTGGCCACATCTGTACGCTCCTGCACAGCAAGATGAGAGGTCAACTCTGGTCTGCTCAGACACGTGCCAACACTGGTCTCCATCTACCATGTCGAAGGGTGACGACTGTCTAGGACTGCTCTTTGGCAGGCGGCTCCTGCACAATGTTTCATCCTTTTTGGCGTTGACCAGCGCAAAGATGATGAAGAGAGTGTGGTGAGGGTGTTCCAGGGAGGAGCGGTAGATCAACTGGGAGGAGATACATGTACATTATAATCATGCACACATGTACATTATAATCATGCACACATGTACATTATAATCATGCACACATGTACATTATAATCATGCACACATGTACAGTATAATCATGCACACATGTACATTATAATCATGCACACATGCACAGTATAATCATGCACACATGTACATTATAATCATGCACACATGTACATTATAATCATGCACACATGTACAGTATAATCATGCACACATGTACATTATAATCATGCACACATGTACATTATAATCATGCACACATGTACAGTATAATCATGCACACATGTACATTATAATCATGCACACATGTACAGTATAATCACGCACACATGTACATAATAATGTACACACGTACGGTATAATAATGTACACGTGTACATTATAATCACGCACACATGTACATTATAATAATGTACACACATACAGTATAATAATGTACACGTGTACAGTATAATAATGCACACGTACAGAATACTAATGCACACATGTACATTATAAAAATGTACACATGTACAGTATAATAATGCACACATGCACAGTATAATCATGCACCCATGTACATTATAATCACGCACACATGTACATTATAATAATGTACACACATACAGTATAATAATGTACACGTGTACAGTATACTAATGCACACATGTACATTATAATAGCGCACATGTACAGTAAAATAATGCACACATGCACATTATAATAATGTACACATGTACAGTATAATGTACACGTGTACAGTATAATAATGCACATGTACAGAATACTAATGCACACATGTACATTATAATAATGTACAGTATAATAATGTACACATGTACAGTATAATAATGTACATGTACAGTATACTAATGCACACATGTACAGTACAATAATGCACATATGTACAGCATGATAATGCACAGCATACTAATGCACATGTACAGTGTACTAATGCACACATGTACATTATTATAATATACACGCGTACAGTATAATAATGCGCACATGTACAGTATACTAATGCTCACGTACATTATAGTAATGTCCACACGTACGGTATAATAATGTACACGTGTACAGTATAATAATGCACACATGTACAGTATAATCATGCACACATGTATATTATAATCACGCACACATGTACATTATAATAATGTACACACATACAGTATAATAATGTACACGTGTACAGTATACTAATGCACACGTGTACAGTATACTAATGCACATGTACAGTATACTAATGCACACATGCACATTATAATAATGTACACATGTACAGTATAATAATGTACACGTGTACAGTATACTAATGCACATGTACAGAATACTAATGCACACATGTACATTATAATAATGTACACATGTACAGTATAATAATGCACACATGCACAGTATAATCATGCACCCATGTACATTATAATCACGCACACATGTACATTATAATAATGTACACACATACAGTATAATAATGTACACGTGTACAGTATACTAATGCACACATGTACATTATAATAGCGCACATGTACAGTATACTAATGCACACATGCACATTATAATAATGTACACATGTACAGTATAATAATGTACACGTGTACAGTATACTAATGCACATGTACAGTATACTAATGCACATATGTACAGTATAATAATGTACACACATACAGTATAATAATGTACACGTGTACAGTATAATAATGCACATGTACAGAATACTAATGCACACATGTACATTATAATAACGTACACATGTACAGTATAATAATGTACATGTACAGTATACTAATGCACACATGTACAGTACAATAATGCACATATGTACAGCATGATAATGCACATGTACAGCATACTAATGCACATGTACAGTGTACTAATGCACACATGTACATTATAGTAATGTCCACATGTACAGTATAATAATGTACACATGTACAGTATACTAATGTACACATGTACATTATAATAATGCACATGTACAGTATACTAATGTACACATTACATTATAATAATATACACACGTACAGTATAATAATGTGCACATGTACAGTATAACAATGCACATGTACAGTATACTAATCACATGTACATTATAGTAATGCACACATGTACATTATAATAATGTACACATGTACATTATAATAATGCACATGTACAGTATATTAATGCACACATGTACATTATAATAATGTACACATGTATAGTATAATAATGCACACATGTACATTATAATAATGCATAACATATATAATAATTATAGCAAGTGCAGTCATGGTCCAAACGGAACATTTGCTTAGGTTTGCTGTCATGTTTATATATTTTATTTGCAGGCCATAATATGTAGTACATCTATTTAAACATCTATATTATCCTACCCTCGTTAGATGACTAAATAATAATAATATGTAGTACATCTATTTAAACATCTATATTATCCTACCCTCGTTAGATGACTAAATAATAATAATATGTAGTACATCTATATTATCCTATTCTCGTTAGATGACTAAATAATAATAATATGTAGTACATCTATTTAAACATCTATATTATCCTACCTTCGTTAGATGACTAAATAATAATAATATGTAGTACATGTATATGAATAGAATGTGTGAAGTCTCACGTCACTGAGGACATCATGGAAGCCCACATCCTCTCCAGTGCTGGAAGTAATCTTGGTTCCCATGCGTGCAGCCAGCTGGTACATGAGAGGCAGGAACTTGTAGGACGGGATCTTCTTCACTCCTTTCTGCAACACCACACATGCAAGTATCAACTAGTACCATACAGTCGATCACAGGCGTGGGTAGGGAGGATGTTCGAAATCGGTTCTCCCGGTTGTTCGATAAGAAAAGAACCGATTCGAAGGACTCAAATCCCTTTTTGAGAACCGGTTCCCGTAATCGAGGCCACTATAGTAAAGAAAAAGAGTTGGTTCTTTATTCGAATTCCTTCCCACGTACAGGAAATGCCCTGTGGGACCTGCAATGTTATGCCCATTTGATTGGAGACTCTTACTGACACCTTGTGGCGATATGAAAATACTACGCGTTAGAGATGCGCGGATAGGCAATTATTTCATCCGCAACCGCATCAGAAAGTCGTCAACCATCCGCCATCCACCCGATGTAACATTTGATCAGAACCGCACCCGCCCGCACCCGCCCGTTGTTATATATCTAATATAGACGATGCAAGGCATTAGTGAGGTTGGCACCCCAAACCATCACTGATGGTGGAAACTTTACACTAGACTTCAGGCAACGTGGATCCTGTGCCTCTCCTGTCTTCCTCCAGACTCTGGGACCTCGATTTCCAAAGGAAATGCAAAATTTGCATGGTTGGGTGATGGTTTGGGGTGCCATGTCATCTGCTGGTGTCGGTCCACTCTGTTTCCTGAGATCCAGGGTCAACGCAGCCGTCTACCAGCAACTTTTAGAGCACTTCATGCTTCCTGCTGCTGACCTGCTCTATGGAGATGGAGATTTCAAGTTCCAACAGGACTTGGCGCCTGCACACAGCGCAAAATCTACCCGTGCCTGGTTTACGGACCATGGTATTTCTGTTCTAAATTGGCCTGCCAACTCCCCTGACCTTAGCCCCATAGAAAATCTGTGGGGTATTGTGAAAAGGAAGATGCAGAATGCCAGACCCAAAAACGCAGAAGAGTTGAAGGCCACTATCAGAGCAACCTGGGCTCTCATATCACCTGAGCAGTGCCAGAAACTCATTGACTCCATGCCACGCCGCATTAACGCAGTAATTGAGGCAAAAGGAGCTCCAACCAAGTATTGAGTATTGTACATGCTCATATTTGTCATTTTCATACTTTTCAGTTGGCCAACATTTCTAAAAATCCCTTTTTTGTATTAGCCTTAAGTAATATTCTAATTTTGTGACACACGGAATTTTGGATTTTCATTTGTTGCCACTTCAAATCATCAAAATTAAATGAAATAAACATTTGAATGCATCAGTCTGTGTGCAATGAATAAATATAATGTACAAGTTACACCTTTTGAATGCAATTACTGAAATAAATCAAGTTTTTCAAAATATTCTAATTTACTGGCTTTTACCTGTATGAACGTCACACCCCCTCTCCATCTACATATTTTACAATCAAGCGAAAACACAACAAAAATGCAACAAACAGCCAAATATGAATGCGAAGAGTAAAAAAAAAACCCACCTACAATCTGATATACTCCTCCGAAACTTTTCATAAAATAATTTTTGCTGACGATACAAATGTGTTTACCTCACACAGGAGCCTACACCATCTACAAGTAACTGTCAATTCAGAGCTTGTGAAAGTAGATTCCTGGTTCAAATGCAATAAGCTCTCACTTAATGTAAATAAAACAAATTTTATTCTATTTCGATCTAATAAAAAGCGGACAAATACTGAGCACTGCCATATCAACATCAATGGGCAGGAAATACAGAGAGTGTACTCCACAAAATTCCTGGGGGTCATCATTGACGAATACCTCAATTTCAAATGTCACATTAGCCATCTGTTAAACAAATTATCCAAATATGTTGGCCTGTTCTTTCACCTTCGTCATTATCTTCCTCTTTATGCTCTACTCACACTATATAAAACTCTCTTTGAAGCACATCTAAACTACTGTAATGTCATCTGGTGTAACACCTTCCCTACCTACCTCCACAAATTAGAATCTATGCAAAAGAAAATTATACGGGCCCTGTCATGGTCCAAGTTTAATGCCCCCACTCCACATCTATTCCATAATTATCATCTCTTAAGACTGACAGAGTTCAATATTTATCAAAATGCTTGTTTAACCTATCAAGTCATTTACAGGCTGAATTTAAGGCTCTGTAGCTTGGTTCCTATCTACCATCCCCAGCATGCCCACAACACTTGTAACTTAGATTTGATATCAGGGAAACATCGTTTACTGGATTGTACCGCTCCAAGTGTTGTATGCAGGGGACCAAAGATTTGGAACCGGCTTAATGAGAACCTCAAGATGCTGTATCCATTCTCCAACTTCAAAAATAAACTAAAAACTTATCTATTAACCACCTATATTTAATGCCTCATGTAGGGTAGACTACTGTTGGGATTTGCATGGTTGAATGAATGTATGTATGTATGTGTATGCTTGCTTTAGTACTATTATCTTGTGTTAATCATATAGTGTTGTTTATTGTTGTTGTACTTGCTACCATGTTCCATCATTTCATGTATATTCTATCCTCTGGACCCCCTGTCAAAAGCTTCTTCTAGCTTATTTGGGGGACCCTTTCACATACCAACATCTTTAAATGATGATATTTTACTACCATTGTATTTGTTATATGGTATTGTGAATAAACTTGAAACTTGAAACTATATGTGATATATCACTAAGCTTTAGAACTTTGTTGTCAAAATCTCCTTCCACGTCTGTCCCTGACACCCGCATTTCAGGCTCTGGGAAACACTCTGTGGAAACGCTCCCCACCCACACTGCTTGGTGCCTGGTCTGAGCTGCTGTGACTCACATTACCATATAACTAATTAGACTACCGTATTTTCCGCACTATAAGGCGCACCTAAAAACCACAAATTTTCTCAAAAGCTGACAGTGCGCCTTATAACCCGGTGTGCTTTATATATGGATAAATATTAAGATTCATTTTCATAAAGTTTCGGTCTCGCAACTACGGTAAACAGCCGCCATCTTTTTTCCCGGTAGAACAGGAAGCGCTTCTTCTTCTACGCAAGCAACCGCCAAGGTAAGCACCCGCCCCCATAGAACAGGAAGCGCTTCTTCTTCTACTGTAAGCAACCACCCGCCCGCGTAGAAGAAGAAAAAGCGCGCGGATATTATCATACGTTTCATTTCCTTTGTGTGTTTACATCTGTAAAGACCACAAAATGGCTCCTACTAAGCGACAGGGATCCGGTTCATGAAAAGACGCAATCTCTCCATCCGCACACGGACTACTATTTCACAGCAACTGATATTCCTGTGAACCGCACTGTGGATACAACGGGAGCACGTACGGTGAATATTCGCACCACAGGGAATGAGAAGTCATCCTTCACTGTGGTTCTAGCTTGCCATGCTAATGGCCAGAAACTTCCACCCATGGTGATATTCAAAAGGAAGACCTTGCCAAAAGAGACCTTTCCAGCCGGCGTCATCATAAAAGCTAACTCGAAGGGATGGATGGATGAAGAAAAGATGAGCGAGTGGTTAAGGGAAGTTTAAGTTTACGCGAAGAGGCCGGGTGGCTTTTTTCACGCAGCTCTGTCCATGTTGATATACGACTCCATGCGCGCCCACATCACGCTGGTTTTTAATATATTATTAAAGTTTGACTGACCTATCTGACTGTTTTTTTGACATTCCTTTAGCGCAGTTAGATGCGGCTTATAACACGGGGCGGCTTATAGGTGGACAAAGTTTTGAAATATGCCGTTCATTGAAGGCGCGGCTTATAACCCAGGGCGCCTTATGGTGCGGAAAATACGGTACTATAGTAACTAATTAGGTTACTATAGTAACTAATTAGATGAGCATAGTAACTAGTATATGATGCAGATTCCAACCATTGAAATACTTAGTATAGTTGAAGACTTGCGGTCTTTAGAAAACATCACTGCACATCATAATAGCAGCTACACTTTACATCTTAGAGGTCTAAAAAATATATTTGGGAATGTCCGGCGGGCCAGACTGAAAAGCTATTAATTTGCCCAGGTGTGGTCTACCACCACTCCACACATTTAGTGTTTCATTAACTTTCATAGCTATTCAAGTTGGCTATTTGTCTAGTGTTCAATGATCATGTTGTGGTGTTTGATACAAATATTCACCAAGCTGGTTAAAGATGAACAATGCTAACAACACGTAATGCTAACTTGTAACACTAACAACAGGCAATGCTAACAACTGGCACACCTTCATCAGGTGGTTGACGGCTCTGACGTCGGCGTTCTCCAGCCAGAGCGAGGCCAGGCGGAACACCCAGGTGTCGTGTGCCTCGCCCTGGCCCAGACACTGCGTGTAGTTCTCCACCGCCTTGCACAGGAAGCGCAGGCGGTCTGCCTGCAGGTTGGAGAGAGCCTTCTGGTCCAACTCCAGCTCCCGTTGCACCTTCACCGTGTACCTGCCAGGACACGTCACACACAACATCTTACAGCTTTCTGTTCGTCACGCTACATGTGGGAGGGATTATCACTTATTCTGGGTGTTTTATCACTTATTCTGGGTGTTTTATCACTCATTCTGGGTGTTTTATCACTCATTCTGGGTGTTTTATCACTTATTCTGGGTGTTTTATCACTTATTCTGGGTGTTTTATCACTCATTCTGGGTGTTTTATCACTCATTCTGGGTGTTTGATCACTTATTCTGGGTGTTTTATCACTTATTCTGGGTGTTTTATCACTCATTCTGGGTGTTTTATCACTCATTCTGGGTGTTTTATCACTTATTCTGGGTGTTTTATCACTTATTCTGGGTGTTTTATCACTCATTCTGGATGTTTTATCACTTATTCTGGGTGTTGTATCACTTATTCTGGGTGTCTAATCACTTATTCTGGGTGTTTTACCATTCATTCTGGGTGATTTATCACTTATTCCGGGTGTTTTATCACTCATTCTGGGTGTTTTATCACTTATTCTGGGTGTTTTATCACTTATTCTGGGTGTTTTATCACTCATTCTGGGTGTTTTATCACTCATTCTGGGTGTCTTATCACTTATTCTGGGTGTTTTATCACTCATTCTGGGTGTTTTATCACTCATTCTGGGTGTTTTATCACTTATTCTGGGTGTTTTATCACTTATTCTGGGTGTTTTATCACTCATTCTGGATGTTTTATCACTTATTCTGGGTGTTGTATCACTTATTCTGGGTGTCTAATCACTTATTCTGGGTGTTTTACCATTCATTCTGGGTGTTTTATCACTTATTCCGGGTGTTTTATCACTCATTCTGGGTGTTTTGTCACTTATTCTGGGTGTTTTATCACTTATTCTGGGTGTTTTATCACTCATTCTGGGTGTTTTATCACTTATTCTGGGTGTCTTATCACTTATTCTGGGTGTTTTATCACTCATTCTGGGTGTTTTATCACTCATTCTGGGTGTTTTATCACTTATTCTGGGTGTTTTATCACTCATTCTGGGTGTTTTATCACTCATTCTGGGTGTTTTATCACTTATTCTGGGTGTTTTATCACTTATTCTGGGTGTTTTATCACTCATTCTGGATGTTTAATCACTTATTCTGGGTGTCTTATCACTCATTCTGGGTGTTTTATCACTCATTCTGGGTGTTTTATCACTCATTCTGGGTGTTTTATCACTCATTCTGGGTGTTTTATCACTCATTCTGGGTGTCTTATCACATATTCTGGGTGTCTTATCACTTATTCTGGGTGTTTTACCACTCATTCTGGGTGTTTTATCACTTATTCCGGGTGTTTTATCACTCATTCTGGGTGTTTTATCACTCATTTTGGGTGTTTTATCACTCATTCTGGGTGTTTTATCACTTATTCTGTGTGTTTTATCACTTATTCTGTGTGTTTTATCACTCATTCTAGGTGTTTTATCACTCATTCTGGGTGTTTTATCACTTATTCTGGGTGTCTTATCACCTATTCTGGGTGTCTTATCACTTATGCTGGGTGTTTTATCACTTATTCTGGGTGTTTTATTACTTATTCTGGGTGTTTTATTACTTATTCTGGGTGTCTTATCACTTATTCTGGGTGTTTCATCACTTATTCTGGGTGTCTTATCATTTATTCTGGGGTCTATATGATCATCTACATCAACTACATGATCATCTACATCTACTATATGATCATCTACATCTACTATATGATCATCTACATCTACTATATGATCATCTACATCTACTATATGATCATCTACATCTACTATATGATCATCTACATCTACTATATGATCATCTACATCAACTATATGATCATCTACATCTACTATATGATCATCTACATCTACTATATGATCATCTACATCTACTATATGATCATCTACATCTACTATATGATCATCTACATCTACTATATGATCATCTACATCTACTATATGATCATCTACATCTACTATATGATCATCTACATCTACTATATGATCATCTACATCAACTATATGATCATCTACATCAACTATATGATCATCTACATCAACTATATGATCATCTACATCTACTATATGATCATCTACATCTACTATATGATCATCTACATCAACTATATGATCATCTACATCAACTATATGATCATCTACATCTACTATATGATCATCTACATCAACTATATGATCATCTACATCAACTATATGATCATCTACATCAACTATATGATCATCTACATCTACTATATGATCATCTACATCTACTATATGATCATCTACATCTACTATATGATCATCTACATCTACTATATGATCATCTACATCAACTATATGATCATCTATATCTACTATATGATCATCTACATCTACTATATGATCATCTACATCAACTATATGATCATCTACATCAACTATATGATCATCTACATCTACTATATGATCATCTACATCAACTATATGATCATCTACATCTACTATATGATCATCTACATCTACTATATGATCATCTACATCTACTATATGATCATCTACATCAACTATATGATCATCAACATCATCTATATGATCATATACATCATCTATATGATCATCTACATCAACTATATGATCATCTACATCTACTATATGATCATCTACATCTACTATATGATCATCTACATCTACTATATGATCATCTACATCTACTATATGATCATCTACATCAACTATATGATCATCTACATCTACTATATGATCATCTACATCTACTATATGATCATCTACATCTACTATATGATCATCTACATCTACTATATGATCATCTACATCTACTATATGATCATCTACATCTACTATATGATCATCTACATCTACTATATGATCATCTACATCAACTATATGATCATCTACATCAACTATATGATCATCTACATCTACTATATGATCATCTACATCTACTATATGATCATCTACATCTACTATATGATCATCTACATCAACTATATGATCATCTACATCTACTATATGATCATCTACATCTACTATATGATCATCTACATCAACTATATGATCATCAACATCATCTATATGATCATATACATCATCTATATGATCATCTACATCAACTATATGATCATCTACATCTACTATATGATCATCTACATCAACTATATGATCATCTACATCAACTATATGATCATCTACATCTACTATATGATCATCTACATCAACTATATGATCATCTACATCTACTATATGATCATCTTCATCAACTATATGATCATCTACATCAACTATATGATCATCTACATCTACTATATGATCATCTACATCAACTATATGATCATCAACATCATCTATATGATCATCTACATCAACTATATGATCATCTACATCTACTATATGATCATCTACATCTACTATATGATCATCTACATCAACTATATGATCATCTACATCTACTATATGATCATCTACATCTACTATATGATCATCTACATCTACTATATGATCATCTACATCTACTATATGATCATCTACATCTACTATATGATCATCTACATCAACTATATGATCATCTACATCAACTATATGATCATCTACATCTACTATATGATCATCTACATCTACTATATGATCATCTACATCTACTATATGATCATCTACATCAACTATATGATCATCTACATCTACTATATGATCATCTACATCTACTATATGATCATCTACATCAACTATATGATCATCAACATCATCTATATGATCATATACATCATCTATATGATCATCTACATCAACTATATGATCATCTACATCTACTATATGATCATCTACATCAACTATATGATCATCTACATCTACTATATGATCATCTACATCAACTATATGATCATCTACATCAACTATATGATCATCTACATCTACTATATGATCATCTACATCAACTATATGATCATCTACATCAACTATATGATCATCTACATCTACTATATGATCATCTACATCAACTATATGATCATCTACATCTACTATATGATCATCTACATCTACTATATGATCATCTACATCAACTATATGATCATCTACATCTACTATATGATCATCTACATCAACTATATGATCATCAACATCATCTATATGATCATCTACATCATCTATATGATCATCTACATCAACTATATGATCATCAACATCATCTATATGATCATCTACATCAACTATATGATCATCTACATCAACTATATGATCATCTACATCTACTATATGATCATCTACATCTACTATATGATCATCTACATCAACTATATGATCATCTACATCAACTATATGATCATCTACATCTACTATATGATCATCTACATCAACTATATGATCATCTACATCTACTATATGATCATCTACATCTACTATATGATCATCTACATCTACTATATGATCATCAACATCATCTATATGATCATCTACATCTACTATATGATCATCTACATCAACTATATGATCATCTACATCTACTATATGATCATCTACATCTACTATATGATCATCTACATCAACTATATGATCATCTACATCAACTATATGATCATCTACATCTACTATATGATCATCTACATCTACTATATGATCATCTACATCAACTATATGATCATCTACATCTACTATATGATCATCTACATCAACTATATGATCATCAACATCATCTATATGATCATCTACATCTACTATATGATCATCTACATCTACTATATGATCATCTACATCAACTATATGATCATCAACATCATCTATATGATCATATACATCATCTATATGATCATCTACATCAACTATATGATCATCTACATCTACTATATGATCATCTACATCAACTATATGATCATCTACATCAACTATATGATCATCTACATCTACTATATGATCATCTACATCAACTATATGATCATCTACATCTACTATATGATCATCTTCATCAACTATATGATCATCTACATCAACTATATGATCATCTACATCTACTATATGATCATCTACATCAACTATATGATCATCAACATCATCTATATGATCATCTACATCAACTATATGATCATCTACATCTACTATATGATCATCTACATCTACTATATGATCATCTACATCAACTATATGATCATCTACATCTACTATATGATCATCTACATCTACTATATGATCATCTACATCTACTATATGATCATCTACATCTACTATATGATCATCTACATCTACTATATGATCATCTACATCTACTATATGATCATCTACATCAACTATATGATCATCTACATCAACTATATGATCATCTACATCTACTATATGATCATCTACATCTACTATATGATCATCTACATCTACTATATGATCATCTACATCAACTATATGATCATCTACATCTACTATATGATCATCTACATCTACTATATGATCATCTACATCAACTATATGATCATCAACATCATCTATATGATCATATACATCATCTATATGATCATCTACATCAACTATATGATCATCTACATCTACTATATGATCATCTACATCAACTATATGATCATCTACATCTACTATATGATCATCTACATCAACTATATGATCATCTACATCAACTATATGATCATCTACATCTACTATATGATCATCTACATCAACTATATGATCATCTACATCAACTATATGATCATCTACATCTACTATATGATCATCTACATCAACTATATGATCATCTACATCTACTATATGATCATCTACATCTACTATATGATCATCTACATCAACTATATGATCATCTACATCTACTATATGATCATCTACATCAACTATATGATCATCAACATCATCTATATGATCATCTACATCAACTATATGATCATCTACATCAACTATATGATCATCAACATCATCTATATGATCATCTACATCAACTATATGATCATCTACATCAACTATATGATCATCTACATCTACTATATGATCATCTACATCTACTATATGATCATCTACATCAACTATATGATCATCTACATCAACTATATGATCATCTACATCTACTATATGATCATCTACATCAACTATATGATCATCTACATCTACTATATGATCATCTACATCTACTATATGATCATCTACATCTACTATATGATCATCTACATCTACTATATGATCATCAACATCATCTATATGATCATCTACATCTACTATATGATCATCTACATCAACTATATGATCATCTACATCTACTATATGATCATCTACATCTACTATATGATCATCTACATCAACTATATGATCATCTACATCAACTATATGATCATCTACATCTACTATATGATCATCTACATCTACTATATGATCATCTACATCAACTATATGATCATCTACATCTACTATATGATCATCTACATCAACTATATGATCATCAACATCATCTATATGATCATCTACATCTACTATATGATCATCTACATCAACTATATGATCATCAACATCATCTATATGATCATCTACATCAACTATATGATCATCTACATCAACTATATGATCATCTACATCTACTATATGATCATCTACATCAACTATATGATCATCAACATCATCTATATGATCATATACATCATCTATATGATCATCTACATCAACTATATGATCATCTACATCTACTATATGATCATCTACATCTACTATATGATCATCTACATCTACTATATGATCATCTACATCTACTATATGATCATCTACATCAACTATATGATCATCTACATCTACTATATGATCATCTACATCTACTATATGATCATCTACATCTACTATATGATCATCTACATCTACTATATGATCATCTACATCTACTATATGATCATCTACATCTACTATATGATCATCTACATCTACTATATGATCATCTACATCAACTATATGATCATCTACATCAACTATATGATCATCTACATCTACTATATGATCATCTACATCTACTATATGATCATCTACATCTACTATATGATCATCTACATCAACTATATGATCATCTACATCTACTATATGATCATCTACATCTACTATATGATCATCTACATCAACTATATGATCATCAACATCATCTATATGATCATATACATCATCTATATGATCATCTACATCAACTATATGATCATCTACATCTACTATATGATCATCTACATCAACTATATGATCATCTACATCAACTATATGATCATCTACATCTACTATATGATCATCTACATCAACTATATGATCATCTACATCTACTATATGATCATCTTCATCAACTATATGATCATCTACATCAACTATATGATCATCTACATCTACTATATGATCATCTACATCAACTATATGATCATCAACATCATCTATATGATCATCTACATCAACTATATGATCATCTACATCTACTATATGATCATCTACATCTACTATATGATCATCTACATCAACTATATGATCATCTACATCTACTATATGATCATCTACATCTACTATATGATCATCTACATCTACTATATGATCATCTACATCTACTATATGATCATCTACATCTACTATATGATCATCTACATCAACTATATGATCATCTACATCAACTATATGATCATCTACATCTACTATATGATCATCTACATCAACTATATGATCATCTACATCTACTATATGATCATCTACATCAACTATATGATCATCTACATCAACTATATGATCATCTACATCAACTATATGATCATCTACATCTACTATATGATCATCTACATCAACTATATGATCATCTACATCAACTATATGATCATCTACATCTACTATATGATCATCTACATCAACTATATGATCATCTACATCTACTATATGATCATCTACATCTACTATATGATCATCTACATCAACTATATGATCATCTACATCTACTATATGATCATCTACATCAACTATATGATCATCAACATCATCTATATGATCATCTACATCATCTATATGATCATCTACATCAACTATATGATCATCAACATCATCTATATGATCATCTACATCAACTATATGATCATCTACATCAACTATATGATCATCTACATCTACTATATGATCATCTACATCTACTATATGATCATCTACATCAACTATATGATCATCTACATCAACTATATGATCATCTACATCTACTATATGATCATCTACATCAACTATATGATCATCTACATCTACTATATGATCATCTACATCTACTATATGATCATCTACATCTACTATATGATCATCAACATCATCTATATGATCATCTACATCTACTATATGATCATCTACATCAACTATATGATCATCTACATCTACTATATGATCATCTACATCTACTATATGATCATCTACATCAACTATATGATCATCTACATCAACTATATGATCATCTACATCTACTATATGATCATCTACATCTACTATATGATCATCTACATCAACTATATGATCATCTACATCTACTATATGATCATCTACATCAACTATATGATCATCAACATCATCTATATGATCATCTACATCTACTATATGATCATCTACATCAACTATATGATCATCAACATCATCTATATGATCATCTACATCAACTATATGATCATCTACATCAACTATATGATCATCTACATCTACTATATGATCATCTACATCAACTATATGATCATCAACATCATCTATATGATCATATACATCATCTATATGATCATCTACATCAACTATATGATCATCTACATCTACTATATGATCATCTACATCTACTATATGATCATCTACATCTACTATATGATCATCTACATCTACTATATGATCATCTACATCAACTATATGATCATCTACATCTACTATATGATCATCTACATCTACTATATGATCATCTACATCTACTATATGATCATCTACATCTACTATATGATCATCTACATCTACTATATGATCATCTACATCTACTATATGATCATCTACATCTACTATATGATCATCTACATCAACTATATGATCATCTACATCAACTATATGATCATCTACATCTACTATATGATCATCTACATCTACTATATGATCATCTACATCTACTATATGATCATCTACATCAACTATATGATCATCTACATCTACTATATGATCATCTACATCTACTATATGATCATCTACATCAACTATATGATCATCAACATCATCTATATGATCATATACATCATCTATATGATCATCTACATCAACTATATGATCATCTACATCTACTATATGATCATCTACATCAACTATATGATCATCTACATCAACTATATGATCATCTACATCTACTATATGATCATCTACATCAACTATATGATCATCTACATCTACTATATGATCATCTTCATCAACTATATGATCATCTACATCAACTATATGATCATCTACATCTACTATATGATCATCTACATCAACTATATGATCATCAACATCATCTATATGATCATCTACATCAACTATATGATCATCTACATCTACTATATGATCATCTACATCTACTATATGATCATCTACATCAACTATATGATCATCTACATCTACTATATGATCATCTACATCTACTATATGATCATCTACATCTACTATATGATCATCTACATCTACTATATGATCATCTACATCTACTATATGATCATCTACATCAACTATATGATCATCTACATCAACTATATGATCATCTACATCTACTATATGATCATCTACATCTACTATATGATCATCTACATCTACTATATGATCATCTACATCAACTATATGATCATCTACATCTACTATATGATCATCTACATCTACTATATGATCATCTACATCAACTATATGATCATCAACATCATCTATATGATCATATACATCATCTATATGATCATCTACATCAACTATATGATCATCTACATCTACTATATGATCATCTACATCAACTATATGATCATCTACATCTACTATATGATCATCTACATCAACTATATGATCATCTACATCAACTATATGATCATCTACATCTACTATATGATCATCTACATCAACTATATGATCATCTACATCAACTATATGATCATCTACATCTACTATATGATCATCTACATCAACTATATGATCATCTACATCTACTATATGATCATCTACATCTACTATATGATCATCTACATCAACTATATGATCATCTACATCTACTATATGATCATCTACATCAACTATATGATCATCAACATCATCTATATGATCATCTACATCATCTATATGATCATCTACATCAACTATATGATCATCAACATCATCTATATGATCATCTACATCAACTATATGATCATCTACATCAACTATATGATCATCTACATCTACTATATGATCATCTACATCTACTATATGATCATCTACATCAACTATATGATCATCTACATCAACTATATGATCATCTACATCTACTATATGATCATCTACATCAACTATATGATCATCTACATCTACTATATGATCATCTACATCTACTATATGATCATCTACATCTACTATATGATCATCAACATCATCTATATGATCATCTACATCTACTATATGATCATCTACATCAACTATATGATCATCTACATCTACTATATGATCATCTACATCTACTATATGATCATCTACATCAACTATATGATCATCTACATCAACTATATGATCATCTACATCTACTATATGATCATCTACATCTACTATATGATCATCTACATCAACTATATGATCATCTACATCTACTATATGATCATCTACATCAACTATATGATCATCAACATCATCTATATGATCATCTACATCTACTATATGATCATCTACATCAACTATATGATCATCAACATCATCTATATGATCATCTACATCAACTATATGATCATCTACATCAACTATATGATCATCTACATCTACTATATGATCATCTACATCAACTATATGATCATCAACATCATCTATATGATCATATACATCATCTATATGATCATCTACATCAACTATATGATCATCTACATCTACTATATGATCATCTACATCTACTATATGATCATCTACATCTACTATATGATCATCTACATCTACTATATGATCATCTACATCAACTATATGATCATCTACATCTACTATATGATCATCTACATCTACTATATGATCATCTACATCTACTATATGATCATCTACATCTACTATATGATCATCTACATCTACTATATGATCATCTACATCTACTATATGATCATCTACATCAACTATATGATCATCTACATCAACTATATGATCATCTACATCTACTATATGATCATCTACATCTACTATATGATCATCTACATCTACTATATGATCATCTACATCAACTATATGATCATCTACATCTACTATATGATCATCTACATCTACTATATGATCATCTACATCAACTATATGATCATCAACATCATCTATATGATCATATACATCATCTATATGATCATCTACATCAACTATATGATCATCTACATCTACTATATGATCATCTACATCAACTATATGATCATCTACATCAACTATATGATCATCTACATCTACTATATGATCATCTACATCAACTATATGATCATCTACATCTACTATATGATCATCTTCATCAACTATATGATCATCTACATCAACTATATGATCATCTACATCTACTATATGATCATCTACATCAACTATATGATCATCAACATCATCTATATGATCATCTACATCAACTATATGATCATCTACATCTACTATATGATCATCTACATCTACTATATGATCATCTACATCAACTATATGATCATCTACATCTACTATATGATCATCTACATCTACTATATGATCATCTACATCTACTATATGATCATCTACATCTACTATATGATCATCTACATCTACTATATGATCATCTACATCAACTATATGATCATCTACATCAACTATATGATCATCTACATCTACTATATGATCATCTACATCAACTATATGATCATCTACATCTACTATATGATCATCTACATCAACTATATGATCATCTACATCAACTATATGATCATCTACATCAACTATATGATCATCTACATCTACTATATGATCATCTACATCAACTATATGATCATCTACATCAACTATATGATCATCTACATCTACTATATGATCATCTACATCAACTATATGATCATCTACATCTACTATATGATCATCTACATCTACTATATGATCATCTACATCAACTATATGATCATCTACATCTACTATATGATCATCTACATCAACTATATGATCATCAACATCATCTATATGATCATCTACATCATCTATATGATCATCTACATCAACTATATGATCATCAACATCATCTATATGATCATCTACATCAACTATATGATCATCTACATCAACTATATGATCATCTACATCTACTATATGATCATCTACATCTACTATATGATCATCTACATCAACTATATGATCATCTACATCAACTATATGATCATCTACATCTACTATATGATCATCTACATCAACTATATGATCATCTACATCTACTATATGATCATCTACATCTACTATATGATCATCTACATCTACTATATGATCATCAACATCATCTATATGATCATCTACATCTACTATATGATCATCTACATCAACTATATGATCATCTACATCTACTATATGATCATCTACATCTACTATATGATCATCTACATCAACTATATGATCATCTACATCAACTATATGATCATCTACATCTACTATATGATCATCTACATCTACTATATGATCATCTACATCAACTATATGATCATCTACATCTACTATATGATCATCTACATCAACTATATGATCATCAACATCATCTATATGATCATCTACATCTACTATATGATCATCTACATCAACTATATGATCATCAACATCATCTATATGATCATCTACATCAACTATATGATCATCTACATCAACTATATGATCATCTACATCTACTATATGATCATCTACATCAACTATATGATCATCAACATCATCTATATGATCATATACATCATCTATATGATCATCTACATCAACTATATGATCATCTACATCTACTATATGATCATCTACATCTACTATATGATCATCTACATCTACTATATGATCATCTACATCTACTATATGATCATCTACATCAACTATATGATCATCTACATCTACTATATGATCATCTACATCTACTATATGATCATCTACATCTACTATATGATCATCTACATCTACTATATGATCATCTACATCTACTATATGATCATCTACATCTACTATATGATCATCTACATCTACTATATGATCATCTACATCAACTATATGATCATCTACATCAACTATATGATCATCTACATCTACTATATGATCATCTACATCTACTATATGATCATCTACATCTACTATATGATCATCTACATCAACTATATGATCATCTACATCTACTATATGATCATCTACATCTACTATATGATCATCTACATCAACTATATGATCATCAACATCATCTATATGATCATATACATCATCTATATGATCATCTACATCAACTATATGATCATCTACATCTACTATATGATCATCTACATCAACTATATGATCATCTACATCAACTATATGATCATCTACATCTACTATATGATCATCTACATCAACTATATGATCATCTACATCTACTATATGATCATCTTCATCAACTATATGATCATCTACATCAACTATATGATCATCTACATCTACTATATGATCATCTACATCAACTATATGATCATCAACATCATCTATATGATCATCTACATCAACTATATGATCATCTACATCTACTATATGATCATCTACATCTACTATATGATCATCTACATCAACTATATGATCATCTACATCTACTATATGATCATCTACATCTACTATATGATCATCTACATCTACTATATGATCATCTACATCTACTATATGATCATCTACATCTACTATATGATCATCTACATCAACTATATGATCATCTACATCAACTATATGATCATCTACATCTACTATATGATCATCTACATCTACTATATGATCATCTACATCTACTATATGATCATCTACATCAACTATATGATCATCTACATCTACTATATGATCATCTACATCTACTATATGATCATCTACATCAACTATATGATCATCAACATCATCTATATGATCATATACATCATCTATATGATCATCTACATCAACTATATGATCATCTACATCTACTATATGATCATCTACATCAACTATATGATCATCTACATCTACTATATGATCATCTACATCAACTATATGATCATCTACATCAACTATATGATCATCTACATCTACTATATGATCATCTACATCAACTATATGATCATCTACATCAACTATATGATCATCTACATCTACTATATGATCATCTACATCAACTATATGATCATCTACATCTACTATATGATCATCTACATCTACTATATGATCATCTACATCAACTATATGATCATCTACATCTACTATATGATCATCTACATCAACTATATGATCATCAACATCATCTATATGATCATCTACATCATCTATATGATCATCTACATCAACTATATGATCATCAACATCATCTATATGATCATCTACATCAACTATATGATCATCTACATCAACTATATGATCATCTACATCTACTATATGATCATCTACATCTACTATATGATCATCTACATCAACTATATGATCATCTACATCAACTATATGATCATCTACATCTACTATATGATCATCTACATCAACTATATGATCATCTACATCTACTATATGATCATCTACATCTACTATATGATCATCTACATCTACTATATGATCATCAACATCATCTATATGATCATCTACATCTACTATATGATCATCTACATCAACTATATGATCATCTACATCTACTATATGATCATCTACATCTACTATATGATCATCTACATCAACTATATGATCATCTACATCAACTATATGATCATCTACATCTACTATATGATCATCTACATCTACTATATGATCATCTACATCAACTATATGATCATCTACATCTACTATATGATCATCTACATCAACTATATGATCATCAACATCATCTATATGATCATCTACATCTACTATATGATCATCTACATCAACTATATGATCATCAACATCATCTATATGATCATCTACATCAACTATATGATCATCTACATCAACTATATGATCATCTACATCTACTATATGATCATCTACATCTACTATATGATCATCTACATCAACTATATGATCATCTACATCAACTATATGATCATCTACATCTACTATATGATCATCTACATCTACTATATGATCATCTACATCAACTATATGATCATCTACATCTACTATATGATCATCTACATCTACTATATGATCATCTACATCTACTATATGATCATCTACATCTACTATATGATCATCTACATCAACTATATGATCATCTACATCAACTATATGATCATCTACATCAACTATATGATCATCTACATCAACTATATGATCATCTACATCTACTATATGATCATCTACATCTACTATATGATCATCTACATCTACTATATGATCATCTACATCTACTATATGATCATCTACATCTACTATATGATCATCTACATCTACTATATGATCATCAACATCATCTATATGATCATCTACATCAACTATATGATCATCTACATCAACTATATGATCATCTACATCAACTATATGATCATCTACATCAACTATATGATCATCTACATCAACTATATGATCATCTACATCAACTATATGATCATCTACATCTACTATATGATCATCTACATCTACTATATGATCATCTACATCAACTATATGATCATCAACATCATCTATATGATCATCTACATCAACTATATGATCATCAACATCATCTATATGATCATCTACATCAACTATATGATCATCTACATCAACTATATGATCATCTACATCTACTATATGATCATCTACATCTACTATATGATCATCTACATCAACTATATGATCATCTACATCTACTATATGATCATCTTCATCAACTATATGATCATCTACATCAACTATATGATCATCTACATCTACTATATGATCATCTACATCTACTATATGATCATCTACATCAACTATATGATCATCAACATCATCTATATGATCATCTACATCATCTATATGATCATCTACATCTACTATATGATCATCTACATCAACTATATGATCATCTACATCTACTATATGATCATCTACATCTACTATATGATCATCTACATCAACTATATGATCATCTACATCAACTATATGATCATCTACATCTACTATATGATCATCTACATCTACTATATGATCATCTACATCTACTATATGATCATCTACATCAACTATATGATCATCTACATCTACTATATGATCATCTACATCTACTATATGATCATCTACATCTACTATATGATCATCTACATCTACTATATGATCATCTACATCTACTATATGATCATCTACATCTACTATATGATCATCTACATCAACTATATGATCATCTACATCTACTATATGATCATCTACATCAACTATATGATCATCTACATCAACTATATGATCATCTACATCTACTATATGATCATCTACATCAACTATATGATCATCTACATCTACTATATGATCATCTACATCTACTATATGATCATCTACATCTACTATATGATCATCTACATCAACTATATGATCATCTACATCTACTATATGATCATCTACATCAACTATATGATCATCTACATCTACTATATGATCATCTACATCTACTATATGATCATCTACATCTACTATATGATCATCTACATCTACTATATGATCATCTACATCTACTATATGATCATCTACATCTACTATATGATCATCTACATCTACTATCTAACTTTTATTTAATTGACTTTTTTTAAACTTTTTTATCCTTTGTCATGTTTTAATTTAGTTGTTGTTTTAATTAATCTATATTTTGTACAGCACTTTGTGAATTAAATCTGTGAAAAGTGCTTCATAGATAAACTGTACTTACTTATATGGAGATGGTCTAAAAGCCTCTTTTTTTAAATTAAGTTCTTATTAAAAATATATTTTTTTTAATACATTTTTGAAAATGATGAAACATTTAGAATCAGGATGAATAAGAAAAGTGATGATTTTGTGTTTATCCTTGTCCTCCAGTGATACTAATACCGTATTTTCCGCACCATAAGGCGCCCTGGGTTATAAGCCGCGCCTTCAATGAACGGCATATTTCAAAACTTTGTCCACCTATAAGCCGCCCCGTGTTATAAGCCGCATCTAACTGCGCTAAAGGAATGTCAAAAAAACAGTCAGATAGGTCAGTCAAACTTTAATAATATATTAAAAACCAGCGTGATGTGGGCGCGCATGGAGTCGTATATCAACATGGACGGAGCTGCGTGAAAAAAGCCACCCGGCCTCTTCGCGTAAACTTAAACTTCCCTTAACCACTCGCTCATCTTTTCTTCATCCATCCATCCTTTCGAGTTAGCTTTTATGATGACGCCGGCTGGAAAGGTCTCTTTTGGCAAGGTCTTCCTTTTGAATATCACCATGGGTGGAAGTTTCTGGCCATTAGCATGGCAAGCTAGAACCACAGTGAAGGATGACTTCTCATTCCCTGTGGTGCGAATATTCACCGTACGTGCTCCCGTTGTATCCACAGTGCGGTTCACAGGAATATCAAAAGTCAGTGGAACCTCGTCCATGTTGATAATGTTCTCTGGCCGGATCTTTTTTTCAGCTATCTTGTTTTTACAATATGCACGGAAAGTAGCCAGCTTTTCTTGAAAGTCTTTAGGCAGTTGCTGTGAAATAGTAGTCCGTGTGCGGATGGAGAGATTGCGTCTTTTCATGAACCGGAAACCTGTCGCTTAGTAGGAGCCATTTTGTGGTCTTTACAGATGTAAACACACAAAGGAAATGAAACGTAATATCCGCGCGCTTCTTCTTCTTCTACGCTGGCGGGTGGTTGCTTACAGTAGAAGAAGAAGCGCTTCCTGTTCTATGGGGGCGGGTGCTTACCTTGGCGGTTGCTTGCGTAGAAGAAGAAGCGCTTCCTCTTCTACGGGGAAAAAAGATGGCGGCTGTTTACCGTAGTTGCGAGACCGAAACTTTATGAAAATGAATCTTAATATTAATCCATATATAAAGCGCACCGGGTTATAAGCCGCACTGTCAGCTTTTGAGTAAATTTGTGGTTTTTAGGTGCGGCTAATAGTGCGGAAAATACGGTACTTGTAAGAAAGGTAGTTTATTTGGCGCAATGGCGGTGATGAGTATTAACTTGGAGGAGCTGCTCCACACTGTGTATAGACGGTTAGCACAGTTAGCTGCTAGCCAATGGACAAAAACACGTCTTCTGTGATGAAATGGGACAATTAATCAGTGTTTCCCAAACAATAATGAATGATTAGTTGAAAGTTGCAGTGAGGGAGTCACTATTGGCTTTCTGGGGAGAAGATCCATTTCCTGACCCAAATTCTAATCCATATTTGAAAGAAAAACCAATCCTGATCCTCATGTTGCATGAAGAAAGACACCTGAAGTGGACTCACCTGTTGGACACCACCTTCTGCTGCTTCATCAGGTCCACCTCTTCTTTGGCCTTCTCCAACAGGGCCTGCTTGTTCTCAAACTCCGAGGAGGTCATGTACTTGTCGATGCTCTGGTACTGGGCGTCGGAAAACCGGGCGAGTGACAAGAAGGCCTCGGTTCTCTGATCCAGCGAGCGGGCGTCCTGCACGCCGGAGTCCTCCTCCATCACGTCCACGGCCTAGAAGGTCAGGATCTGCAGCTCCAGTCACCCACAACACCATCTGTGTGTCACAGATGAACTTCTCACCCTTTCCAGGTACTTCTCCAAAATGACTCCGGGACTTTCCTGGCACGTTTCGGCCAGCCAGTTCCCGCAGAGCCTGAGACACTCGGTGAAGACCGGGAGCAGAGAAGGATTGAGGTCCACCTGGTGGAGCGGACTCATGAGTGCTGCACGCTGGTTTGTGCACAAGACCTTTTGTCACCTTATCCTCCAGATTGTGGATCATCTGTCTCAGCAGGCCCAAAGCAAGACCATGTTCTCTCTTGGCCCAGAACACCTGGGCCTCCTCCAGTTGCCATGGCGACACGGGCGACAACGCCAGCGGTCCTCCAACTCCGTGTTGCTTCATCTGGAAAACTGCCCGCTCTGCCAGCTGGACGCAGAAGTCAAATATGTTGACTGCTAATATATGTGCTACTACAGTAGATGTGCACCCTCTCTCCAAAGTCTGTCCTCTCCATTTAAAACATCAATGCTACAACTCTTGATATGACGTGTGGGTGGTCCTAGTACCGTGCGGACCAGACAATATGACGTGTGGGTGGTCCTAGTAGCGTGCAGACCAGACAATATGACGTGTGGGTGGTCCTAGTAGCGTGCGGACCAGACAATATGACGTGTCAGTGGTCCTAGTAGCGTGCAGATCAGACAATATGACGTGTCAGTGGTCCTAGTAGCGTGTGGACCAGACAATATGACGTGTGGGTGGTCCTAGTAGCGTGCGGACGAGACAATATGACGTGTGGGTGGTCCTAGTAGTGTGCGGACCAGAAAAAATGACGTGTCGGTGGTCCTAGTAGCTTGCGGACCAGACAATATGACGTGTCAGTGGTCCTAGTAGTGTGCGGACCAGAAAATATGACGTGTCGGTGGTCCTAGTAGCTTGCGGACCAGACAATATGACGTGTGGGTGGTCCTAGTAGCGTGCGGACGAGACAATATGACGTGTCAGTGGTCCTAGTAGTGTGCGGACCAGACAATATAACGTGTGGGTGGTCCTAGTAGCGTGCAGACCAGACAATATGACATGTCGGTGGTCCTAGTAGTGTGCGGACCAGAAAATATGACGTGTCAGTGGTCCTAGTAGCTTGCGGACCAGACAATATGACGTGTGGGTGGTCCTACTAGCGTGCGGACGAGACAATATGACGTGTCAGTGGTCCTAGTAGCGTGCAGATCAGACAATATGACGTGTCAGTGGTCCTAGTAGCGTGTGGACCAGACAATATGACGTGTGGGTGGTCCTAGTAGCGTGCGGACCAGACAATATGACGTGTGGGTGGTCCTAGTAGTGTGCGGACCAGAAAAAATGACGTGTCGGTGGTCCTAGTAGCTTGCGGACCAGACAATATGACGTGTCAGTGGTCCTAGTAGTGTGCGGACCAGAAAATATGACGTGTCGGTGGTCCTAGTAGCTTGCGGACCAGACAATATGACGTGTGGGTGGTCCTAGTAGCGTGCGGACGAGACAATATGACGTGTCAGTGGTCCTAGTAGTGTGCGGACCAGACAATATAACGTGTGGGTGGTCCTAGTAGCGTGCAGACCAGACAATATGACATGTCGGTGGTCCTAGTAGTGTGCGGACCAGAAAATATGACGTGTCAGTGGTCCTAGTAGCTTGCGGACCAGACAATATGACGTGTGGGTGGTCCTACTAGCGTGCGGACGAGACAATATGACGTGTCAGTGGTCCTAGTAGCGTGCAGATCAGACAATATGACGTGTCAGTGGTCCTAGTAGCGTGTGGACCAGACAATATGACGTGTGGGTGGTCCTAGTAGCGTGCGGACCAGACAATATGACGTGTGGGTGGTCCTAGTAGCGTGTGGACCAGACAATATGACGTGTGGGTGGTCCTAGTAGTGTGCGGACCAGACAATATGACGTGTCAGTGGTCCAAGTAGCGTGCGGACCAGACAATATGACGTGTGGGTGGTCCTAGTAGCGTGTGGACCAGACAATATGACGTGTGGGTGGTCCTAGTAGTGTGCGGACCAGACAATATGACGTGTCAGTGGTCCTAGTAGCGTGCGGACCAGACAATATGACGTGTGGGTGGTCCTAGTAGCGTGCAGACCAGACAATATGACGTGTCAGTGGTCCTAGTAGCTTGCGGACCAGACAATATGACGTGTGGGTGGTCCTAGTAGCGTGCGGACCAGACAATATGACGTGTCAGTGGTCCTAGTACCGTGCGGACCAGACAATATGACGTGTCAGTGGTCCTAGTACCGTGCGGACCAGACAATATGACGTGTGGGTGGTCCTAGCAGTGTGCAGACCAGACAATATGACGTGTGGGTGGTCCTAGTAGCGTGCAGACCAGACAATATGACGTGTCAGTGGTCCTAGTAGTGTGTGGACCAGACAATATGACATGTCGGTGGTCCTAGTAGCGTGTGGACCAGACAATACGACGTGTCGGTGGTCCTAGTAGCGTGTGGACCAGACAATATGACGTGTGGGTGGTCCTAGTAGCGTGTGGACCAGACAATATGACGTGTCAGTGGTCCTAGTAGTGTGCGGACCAGACAATATGACGTGTGGGTGGTCCTAGTAGCATGCAGACCAGACAATATGACGTGTCAGTGGTCCTAGTAGTGTGCGGACCAGACAATATGACGTGTGGGTGGTCCTAGTAGCATGCAGACCAGACAATATGACGTGTCAGTGGTCCTAGTAGTGTGCAGACCAGACAATATGACGTGTCAGTGGTCCTAGTAGCGTGCAGACCAGACAAATGGCCCTATTATGGTAATAGAATGAACATAAGTTACACGGACCTTTGCACCATGTCTCTTATTGGATTATGTTCCACAGAATGAAAACAAGTACATCCTCCAAGTCTGATCATATTTCCCAGGGGTTGCAGGATTGAATACTGAGCAGGTCTTTGTGGAGACCTTACCTGAGCAGGTCTTTGTGGAGACCCTACCTTAACAGGTCTTTGTGGAGACCCTACCTGAGCAGGTGTTTGCGGAGACCCTACCTTAACAGGTCTTTGTGGAGACCCTACCCGAGCAGGTGTTTGTGAAGACCCTGCCTGAGCAGGTGTTTGTGAAGACCCTACCTGAGTATTTCCGGCTTTACGCGCCAGCCTGCAGAGCTCCAGCAGGTGGTCAGTGAGCACGGAGCCGAGGTACTGGTTCCGGTCGGCGTCCAGCGCCTTGGACATCAGGAGGTGGTGGGACACGGAGCGCAGGGCCAGGATGGGCTCCACCAGAGCAAAGTCGCTGTCGGCCAGCAGCTGGGAGTGTGTCCTCCACTGGTCACACAAGTCCTTCACGGCCAGGTCGGAGAAGGGTCTGTGGTGACAAATACAACTTGGATCCTTCAGGACTTGTTCAGCCATGTTGTTGCATCACCTGGAGAAAAGCAGCTTGGCGCTCTCCAGCTCCCTGATGCTCTGCAGGTTCCTAAGTGCCGGGTACAGAGACCACACGGCCTCCAGACTGCCTCGACACAGCTCCTCCACCTCACCGCTCCTGTGTGAGGAAACTGTTCAAGTCGTCTGATGTTTTCCCGCCAGGAAGTGCGCCTCACCTGGCCTGTTCGAGGGTGTGATCCAACACCGAGAACTCGCCGTCCCTCAGGGCTTGCAAGGCGCAGAACACCGACTCGTGAAAGCCTGCTCTGCATTTCTCACTCCTGGGGACACAAAATAGGTTTCACCTAAAATATAAACCTAACACCCAGTCACTGAGTTCATTTAGAGTGAAAAGCAAATGTTGTTATTTTCACTGGCATACAAAACATTCTAACTTGGGTTGTTTCCCTGGCTTGGAGACTCTCCCGAAGGACAGTGAGGTGAAGACACAACAAACTCCCTTCTTGTCTCTCATGGACACACACCTGTTGTTGTTGTTGTTGACTTTGGACTGACCAAGGCCGCGGAACAGAGACACGCTGCAGGCTTACACACACACACATGCATCCACCATAAATATACGCCACACACACATACCCCACCCCCCATCCAACGCTCTCGACGCTTGAATCCCTTAGGGGTGATGGATGGTTGAAAAGCGCTTATAGAGCCTCTGTAGCTCCCACTACCTTCCCTCTGTTGCAAGTTTTGTTGATTCTAACGTTTATGTGTACTATGGCTATGAGTTTTTTTTCCTTGGCCTCAGTCTGGACCCCCTCCCTAGAGTCCAGCCTTTGACTGAATATTTGTTTACTCCCCCCATCCCCAAGTGGAGGTCCTTGAACAAGAATCAGTAGGTCATTATGAAGAAGTGAAGGTCCTTGAACAAGAACCAGTAGGTCATTATGAAGAAGTGAAGGTCCTTGAACAAGAACCAGTAGGTCATTATGAAGAAGTGAAGGTCCTTGAACGAGAATAAGTAGGTCATTAAGAAGAAGTGAAGGTCCTTGAACAAGAACCAGTAGGTCATTAAGAAGAAGTGAAGGTCCTTGAACAAGAACCAGTAGGTCATTATGAAGAAGTGAAGGTACTTGAACGAGAATAAGTAGGTCATTATGAAGAAGTGAAGGTCCTTGAACAAGAACCAGTAGGTCATTATGAAGAAGTGAAGGTCCTTGAACAAGAACCAGTAGGTCATTATGAAGAAGTGAAGGTCCTTGAACGAGAATAAGTAGGTCATTAAGAAGAAGTGAAGGTCCTTGAACGAGAATCAGTAGGTCATTATGAAGAAGTGAAGGTCCTTGAACAAGAACCAGTAGGTCATTATGAAGAAGTGAAGGTCCTTGAACAAGAACCAGTAGGTCATTATGAAGAATTGAAGGTCCTTGAACGAGAATAAGTAGGTCATTAAGAAGAAGTGAAGGTCCTTGAACAAGAACCAGTAGGTCATTATGAAGAAGTGAAGGTCCTTGAACAAGAACCAGTAGGTCATTATGAAGAAGTGAAGGTCCTTGAACGAGAATAAGTAGGTCATTAAGAAGAAGTGAAGGTCCTTGAATGAGAATCAGTAGGTCATTATGAAGAAGTGAAGGTCCTTGAACAAGAACCAGTAGGTCATTATGAAGAAGTGAAGGTCCTTGAACGAGAATAAGTAGGTCATTAAGAAGAAGTGAAGGTCCTTGAACAAGAACCAGTAGGTCATTATGAAGAAGTGAAGGTCCTTGAACAAGAGCCAGTAGGTCATTATGAAGAAGTGAAGGTCCTTGAACGAGAATAAGTAGGTCATTATGAAGAAGTGAAGGTCCTTGAACAAGAACCAGTAGGTCATTATGAAGAAGTGAAGGTCCTTGAACAAGAGCCAGTAGGTCATTATGAAGAAGTGAAGGTCCTTGAACAAGAACCAATAGGTCATTAAGAAGAAGTGAAGGTCCTTGAACGAGAATAAGTAGGTCATTAAGAAGAAGTGAAGGTCCTTGAACAAGAATAAGTAGGTCATTAAGAAGAAGTGAAGGTCCTTGAACAAGAATAAGTAGGTCATGATGAAGAAGTGAAGGTCCTCACCTGTCAGACAGGTGACAGTCCCACTGAGTAGTTCTCCAGGCGGCCTGGAAGCGCAGCTCTCTCAGCTCAGCTCCCCACTCCACACCTTCACTCTCCAGACCCTTCAGGTAGGTGCTGAGGATGCTGCTCAGACCAAAGTTCTGCAGGCCCTGTGAGACCATGGCAAGGTGAGAAACACTGCTGGAAATGAAAAATACTTCTAGAAAAAACTTGTGAGAAGAAGACGGATGCTGCTGGGAACCACTCTTAGCTCCATGCTAACAAGATGGTTTGTAAACACAATTACAGGTGTTCTCAGGTGAGTGAATACAGAACAATATTACAATGCCAACGATTGCGTCGCGGGCCATTAAAAAAATTAGCTATGGGCCGCACTTTCATACCTGCCAACTTTTGAAATCAGAAAAACCTAGTAGCCAGGGTCCAGGGGCCGCAGGCCCCGGTAGGTCCAGGACAAAGTCCTGGTGGGGGGTTCAGGCCGACGCAAAATGATTGATTGCATTCAGACAGGTTAAAATGTTGCTAAAACCATCACTTTTCTATCAGTCACAGTGACTTTTCAAAACTAAAATATTACAGCAAAAATCATATGGGTTGATTGACATGTTTATTCTGTAAGCTAACTTCAATAGTTTGAAATTATTTTGACAGTTAATGCCAGTTATCCTGTCAACCTTTCACAAGACTTCAATTTGTTCATTGAAAGTATAAACAGTATAAACACTTTTTACAGTAAACAAATGGTAAAACAGTACTAAACAATTCCATTTAAAAAAAAATTGGTGTCATTATTAACTTTCTGTCCAAGCTTGTATAATCTACTGCCTTGTTCAATTGTAAAAAATATTCTGTGCCTAAAATTCACATTTCTATCACAATGATCATACTGTAAACATGGTAAGCTAACTTCATTAAAATTAATAGTCCTGTCAATAGCATGGAATTACAATTCAAATGTAGTTTTTTTGTAAGCCTTTCAAAAGAATTCAAAATATGAAAAATTAATGAAAATTAATTTAAGCCATCAGACACTTGAAAAGTGGCACATCACATCTCTAATGTAATCATTTGAACTTTTCAACAGAAATAGCACTGCAAAAATATTAAGGACATACTTCTGTATTTTGGTAGTTATGCTGTCAACATTTAACACGATTTCTTCAACTTGGACTTGAAAGCATAAATAGTATAAACACTTTTAACAGTACTAAACAATTCCAATAGATAACATTGGTGTCATTACCTTTTTGTGGCTAAAATCCAAATTTATTCTATCAGATTGATCATACTGCAAAAATGATATGGTAACTTTATGATAAGTTTACTTGAAGTGGCATAAAACACTGAAAGTGATTGTTCCTATAACCCCTTTGTTTCAAATGTTTGTTCCACTTGTGGCAGTCGGGCACCAGCATACCGTCTTTGACAACTTGAAGTGGCATAAAACACTGAAAGTGATTGTTCCTATAACCCCTTTGTTTTAAATGTTTTATGCCACTTCAAGTTGTCAAAGACGTGCTGTGAAATACAGCCGACAGGATTGCGCACCAAACACGAAGCAAGGCCAAAGCGCATGCATGGTGCAGGAGAACAAAGGACTTCTTTCATTTAAGGTTTGTGATAAACCATCAAATTCATTCGTTAAAAGGACTCTATAGTAATATAAAGTGAGTTTTTCTGGACATTATCATGCAAGAAAAGTTTATTTTTGGGACCGCGATCACCGCGTAATGATTTTTAAAGGTTGCATTACAAACATTTAACTGTCCCATGTGATCAGCCAGTGCGATTGGAAGTCCATGCTCAATTATTGCCTCCGTAAATAAAACTTCGGCATTTATCACATCCAAAGAATCTGTTTGGGCGACGAAAAACGTTGAAAGTTTTCCACTTGTATCGCTAGCAACGGCATTAGACTTGTGTTTTTTTGTCCCAACGTGGTCTTTTACATCGCTAATTCCTCCGTGTCCGATCGAAAAATCTTGTCTCCACAAGGTGCAATTCGCGTAGTTTTCACCCTTTTTTTTTTTAAATTAATGAAAAACCGTATTTTTTATCACTGCAACCGTAACCCGGAATAGGTTGATGAAAACCGTACTATTACGGGAAAACCGGAGTAGTTGGCAGGTATGCATCATCACATGATTTGCTGTGATGAATATATTCTTTAAAAAGGCAAACACAAATGTGAATATACATGTAAAACAAGTCTGTTACTATTAAGTATAGTATTAACATATACAGGTAAAAGCCAGTAAACTAGAATATTTTGAAAAACTTGATTTATTTCAGTAATTGCATTCAAAAGGTGTAACTTGTACATTATATTTATTCATTGCACACAGACTGATGCATTCAAATGTTTATTTCATTTAATTTTGATGATTTGAAGTGGCAACAAATGAAAATCCAAAATTCCGTGTGTCACAAAATTAGAATATTACTTAAGGCTAATACAAAAAAGGGATTTTTAGAAATGTTGGCCAACTGAAAAGTATGAAAATGAAAAATATGAGCATGTACAATACTCAATACTTGGTTGGAGCTCCTTTTGCCTCAATTACTGCGTTAATGCGGCGTGGCATGGAGTCGATGAGTTTCTGGCACTGCTCAGGTGTTATGAGAGCCCAGGTTGCTCTGATAGTGGCCTTCAACTCTTCTGCGTTTTTGGGTCTGGCATTCTGCATCTTCCTTTTCACAATACCCCACAGATTTTCTATGGGGCTAAGGTCAGGGGAGTTGGCGGGCCAATTTAGAACAGAAATACCATGGTCCGTAAACCAGGCACGGGTAGATTTTGCGCTGTGTGCAGGCGCCAAGTCCTGTTGGAACTTGAAATCTCCATCTCCATAGAGCAGGTCAGCAGCAGGAAGCATGAAGTGCTCTAAAACTTGCTGGTAGACGGCTGCGTTGACCCTGGATCTCAGGAAACAGAGTGGACCGACACCAGCAGATGACATGGCACCCCAAACCATCACTGATGGTGGAAACTTTACACTAGACTTCAGGCAACGTGGATCCTGTGCCTCTCCTGTCTTCCTCCAGACTCTGGGACCTCGATTTCCAAAGGAAATGCAAAATTTGCATGGTTGGGTGATGGTTTGGGGTGCCATGTCTTAAAGTGAAGCATGGAGGAATTGGGCCCGTTGTTAACATAAGATTGGCAATAAAAGCTAAAAAAAAAAAAAGCGCCAGACTTTGTTTTCTTCTGGAGGCTACGACATGTCAATCAATCAATCAATCAATCTTTATTTATATAGCCCTAAATCACAAGTGTCTCAAAGGGCTGCACAAGCCACAACGACATCCTCGGTACAAAGCCCACATACGGGCAAGGAAAAACTCACCCCAGTGGGACGTCGATGTGAATGACTATGAGAAACCTTGGAGAGGACCGCATATGTGGGTAACCCCCCCCCCTCTAGGGGAGACCGAAAGCAATGGATGTCGAGTGGGTCTGACATAATATTGTGAGAGTCCAGTCCATAGTGGATCCAACATAATAGTAAGAGTCCAGTCCATAGTGGATCCAACATAATAGTAAGAGTCCAGTCCATAGTGGAATAAAAGATAACTTGCCTCCACAATCCCCACTTGTCGAGTGGCGTCCGGCAGGGTGGAGTGGAGGTCGTAGGAGCTCAGGGCCTTGCCCCACATACATTCATGCTCGTACGTTCGAATCCTGCGAAAGAAGTTATGCTCATCAGAGAAAGTGTTAAGTACCAAAATATTTTATTCTGAGGTGTTAAACTAAAAAATATGTTTAAAATGCTAACTGTAACATCCTGTCAAATGTATAAATAAGAAGTGTGAGGCTGTCACCTTGTCAGGGGACTGGTCATGGTCTCTCCACCACACCCATACAGACTGTCAGGCTCGCCGATGCTCCTGTAGACGTCAATCAGCAACTCCTGCAGCACACACAGGAAGTGACGTCACGCAACACAACTCTTGGGACTGTGGGGAACGCAGACGTGTCGCGTGCATTGTGAGGCGATACAGAAAGTAGCCAACCAGGAAGTGAAAGAAAGCATCCGTGATTTGATTTTTTTTTGGAGTTTAAGATTTTTCTTTCCAAAGAGTCCTAAGATCCTTCTCATGTTCCTCCTCTGCTTGCATAATATGTGACCTCTCCCTTTAGAAGCAGCCTCGGCGATGTAACTAGGGAACTCCTGACTTAAAAGGCGGGGCGCGTGGGCTGTTCCTCAGAGCGTAGGCTGAGACTGTAACTGAGTGTGCAGCTCCATGCGTTCTCCTCATGAGCAAAATTGAACTCTGTCTCTGTCTGATTCCTCGCTCCTTGTTCCAATTAATAGATAGTTCGGTGCTGAAACCTGACAGTAACGACTTTTACTTTTATCTTTATTTATGATCATGATTTCTGGTTATGTTAGGCCAGCAGAGAAGGCCTTTCTGGTCCTGATGGCACACCACTGCTGTAACATCTGTAGCTGATAAAAACATCTCTAACGACTCATCAAAAGCTGAAGTGTGAAGGAACCTTGAGAGAACTGACCTGCAGGCTGATGTTGGTGTCCTCCATGCTTCTCTCAGTCAGACTACAGATGGTGCCGTGCTGGCTGTTCTCTTCAAAGACCATCTTACGCGTGGCCCTGCCTTTGGTCCTAAACAGAGGAGATGATTCATCAGGCCACATGGCACCTTGGGGAAAGCGGGTGCCTACCTGCGGCTCTCCTCCAAAGTCAGCTTGATCTTGTCCACGTAGACCTCGGTGTAGAGCAGGGCTGTGAAGTGAGCCGAGCATGACTGAGCAGCTTTGGCCACCTGCAGGTAGTTGAGGTCCAGCCAGAAGTTGGAGTCGCAGACTGTGGCACAAGACTCGCTGAATGCAAAGTTCCACGTTAGCAAAAGAATCCCGACCGACGTAAGAAGAGTTTGGGGAGAAAACACCAACCTGGCAGAGCCCAGAGGTCTGTGCTGGTGTCTCAGGTAGTCCACCACTGCCAGCATGGTGCGCAGAGACGCCTTGTCCAGAGACCCTTGGCTGGCAGTGTCTGTCTCTGTGGGGATTATTTATGTTCATGACAAATATTATCATCACTCTCCGTCTGCTTCAAGAGGAACTGCACTTTTTGGAATCATTCACAATCCTAGCATGTTACAAGATTTTTATTTTTTTATGCATTCTAAATTATAATATACGGCAAGTAAGAGGTGGCCAACGACGCAGCTAATGGGAGTACACTACTGTGCCCATAAAGTCCTCTAAAAAAACATCCAAAAAGCGCCAACAATCCTCCACTTACATGTGGTGACCTGAATATCAGAATCAGAATCAGAATCAGCTTTATTGTCATTACGCAAGGTAACGAGATTGAGGCCATTCCATACAGTGCGATGTGTGCATGCTAGAAAAAATGAATATATACATGAAAAAAACAACAAAACAAAAACAGGGTGGTTGGTGGAATGGGTTATTGCACCGAAGAGAAGGCAGTTATGAGGGACAATGGGGCAGTCCGTTCAGGATGGTTATGGCCCTGGGGAAGAAGCTGTTCTTTAGCCTGTTTGTTTTGGTTTTAATGCACCTGTAGCGCTTCCCAGAGGGCAGCAGGTGGAACAGGTCAGAGCCAGGGTGGGTGCTGTCCTTGATGATGGCACTGGCTCTGTTGAGGCAGCGGGAGGTGTAGATGTCCGTCAGAGAGGGGAGAGGGCGGCCGATGATCTTCTGAGCCGTCTTGACCACTCTTTGCAGCCTCTCCCTGTCTGCTGCAGTGCAGCTGCCGTACCATACCGTAATACAGTAGGTCAGCAGGCTCTCGATGGACGAGCGGTAGAAGGTCAGCAGCAGGTCAGGCTTCAGGTTGTACTTCCCGAGGACTCTAAGGAAGTGTAGCCGCTGCTGAGCCTTCTTGATGATTGATGTGGTGTTGACTGTCCAGGAGAAGTCATTAGAGATGTGGACTCCAAGGTACCTGAAGGTGTGGACCCTCTCTACACGCTCGCCGTTGATGTAGAGGGGGGCAGGGTCGGTGCTGCTCCTCCTGAAGTCGACGATGATCTCTCTGGTCTTGCTGGTGTTGAGAGCGAGGTTGTTCTCCGAAGACCAGGCCGTCAGCTTCAGGACCTCCTCTCTGTAGGCAGCCTCGTCACCCCTGGAGATGAGCCCGACCACTGTGGTATCGTCGGCGAACTTGACGGTAAGGTTGTCACTGTGGGCCGGACTGCAGTCATGGGTGTAAAGGCAGTAGAGGAGGGGGCTCAGCACACAGCCCTGTGGGGAGCCGATGCTCAGCGTGCGGGAGGATGAGAGGTGCGGGCCAAGTCTCACATTCTGGGGTCGGTCCGTTAGGAAGTCCCTTATCCAGGCGTTTGTGAGAGGGGGGAAGCCAAGAGTGTCCAGTTTATTGCAGAGTCTGTCCGGGATTATTGTATTGAAGGCAGAGCTATAGTATTAACAAGTATTAGCAATATTGTTATTATAATCACTAACACAGACGGATTATTTTAGCCGACCTAACTAGCTTATGCTGCTATATTGACATATCGAGCTGCTGCATGGCCTCTGAGTTGGTGAAAGTTCATTCTAGGTGATATATTCTGTCTCTCACCTGGATAGTAGAAGGTTGTGGACATACCGTATTTTCCGCACTATTAGCCGCACCTAAAAACCACAAATTTACTCAAAAGCTGACAGTGCGGCTTTTAACCCGGTGCGCTTTATATATGGATTAATATTACGATTCATTTTCATAAAGTTTCGATCTCGCAACTTCGGTAAACAGCCGCCATCTTTTTTCCCGGTAGAACAGGAAGCGCTTCTTCTTCTACGCAAGCAACCGCCAAGGTAAGCACCCGCCCCCATAGAACAGGAAGCGCTTCTTCTTCTACTGTAAGCAACCACCCGCCCGCGTAAAAGAAGAAAAAGCGCGCGGATATACCGTACGTTTCATTTCCTTTGTGTGTTTACATCTGTAAAGACCACAAAATGGCTCCTACTAAGCGTCAGGGATCCGGTTCATGAAAAGACGCAATCTCTCCATCCGCACACGGATTACTATTTCACAGCAACTGATATTCCTGTGAACCGCACTGTGGATACAACGGGAGCACGTACGGTGAATATTCGCACCACAGGGAATGAGAAGTCATCCTTCACTGTGGTTCTAGCTTGCCATGCTAATGGCCAGAAACTTCCACCCATGGTGATATTCAAAAGGAAGACCTTGCCAAAAGAGACCTTTCCAGCCGGCGTCATCATAAAAGCTAACTCGAAGGGATGGATGAAGAAAAGATGAGCGAGTGGTTAAGGTAAGTTTAAGTTTACGCGAAGAGGCCGGGTGGCTTTTTTCACGCAGCTCTGTCCATGTTGATATACGTATGTTTGTGATTGCACATTTGCGTACATTTTGGGAGTGAACAGAGTTGTTAGAACGCTGGTTTTTAATATATTATTAAAGTTTGACTGACCTATCTGACTGTTTTTTTGACATTCCTTTAGCGCAGTTAGATGCGGCTTACAACACCGGGCGGCTTATAGGTGGACAAAGTTTTGAAATATGCCGTTCATTGAAGGCGCGGCTTTTAACCCAGGGCGCCTTATGGTGCGGAAAATACGGTAAACCCACAAGTTGGCCAACTTTGACATCCAACTTAGACCTGAAAATGCCGGAAAAAACCCACGGAAAAAGCACTTTTTTTCAACCTGCATAAGGATGATGACGACTTGTTGATGTAAAGGGGAAGATATAAACATCCCAACAGTCTTTATCCGAGTGAGTGCAGACATTGTACAGTAAGTGATTGTTTTAATATTTTTGTATATCTTGTTTAGCACTTAGCAATACTGCTACATGATGCTTAGTGTTTGACTAAAGCTGCATCTGTTTAGCTTCTAAAACTTGTAGATCACACTCCTTATGTTCAGGCTCAAAAATAGTAGTTTCTGGATCATCATTTGTCCCAAAGTAGTCTTTGTTGTCTCTCATCAAGTCTGCCATGATTAGTAGCGGCTTTACTTTGAGCTCCTCCCGGATGGCAGAGCTTCTCACCCTATCTCTAAGGGAGAGCCCCGCCATCCGGCGGAGGAAACTCATTTCGGCCGCTTGTACCCGTGATCTTGTCCTTTCGGTCATAACCCAAAGCTCATGACCATAGGTGAGGATGGGAACGTAGATCGACCGGTAAATTGAGAGCTTTGCCTTCCGGCTCAGCTCCTTCTTCACCACAACGGATCGATACAGCGTCCACATTACTGAAGACGCCGCACCGATCCGCCTGTCAATCTCACGATCCACTCTTCCCTCACTCGTAAACAAGACTCCGAGGTACTTGAACTCCTCCACTTGGGGCAAGATCTCTTCCCCAACCCGGAGATGGCACTCCACCCTTTTCCGGGCAAGAACCATGGACTCGGACTTGGAGGTGCCGATTCTCATCCCAGTCGCTTCACACTCAGCTGCGAACCGATCCACAACCGGCAATGCGGACCAAGCTCTGGCACTGATCATACAGGGAGCGGACTGCCACAATCAGACAGTCCGATACCCCATACTCTCTGAGCACTCCCCACAGGACTTCCCGAGGGACACGGTCGAATGCCTTCTCCAAGTCCACAAAACACATGTAGACTGGTTGGGCAAACTCCCATGCACCCTCAAGGACCCTGCCCAGAGTATAGAGCTGGTCCACAGTTCCACGACCAGGACGAAAACCACACTGTTCCTCCTGAATCCGAGGTTGGACTATCCGGCGTAGCCTCCTCTCCAGTACACCTGAATAGACCTTACCGGGAAGGCTGAGGAGTGTGATCCCACGATAGTTAGAACACACCCTCCGGTTCCCCTTCTTAAAGAGAGGAACCACCACCCCGGTCTGCCAATCCAGTGGTACCGCCCCCGATGTCCACGCGATGCTGCAGAGTCTTGTCAACCAAGACAGCCCCACAGCATCCAGAGCCTTAAGGAACTCCGGGCGGATCTCATCTACCCCCGGGGCCTTGCCACCGAGGAGCTTTTTAACTACCTCGGCAACCTCAGCCCCAGAAATAGGAGAGCCCACCACAGACTCCCCAGGCACTGCTTCCTCATAGGAAGACGTGTTGGTGGGATTGAGGAGGTCTTCGAAGTATTCCCTCCACCGATCCACAACATCCGCAGTCGAGGTCAGCAGAAGACCATCCTCGCCATACACGGTGTTGATAGTGCACTGCTTCCCCTTCCTGAGGCGGCGGATGGTGGTCCAGAATTGCTTCGAAGCCGTCCGGAAGTCTTTTTCCATGGCCTCCCCGAACTCCTCCCATGTCCGAGTTTTTGCCTCTGCGACCGCTGAAGCAGTACACCGCTTGGCCTGTCGGTACCTGTCCGCTGCCTCAGGAGTCCCATGAGCCAAAAGAACCCGATAGGACTCCTTCTTCAGCTTGACGGCATCCCTCACCGCCGGTGTCCACCAACGGGTTCTAGGATTACCGCCACGACAGGCACCAACTACCTTGCGGCCACAGCTCCAATCAGCCGCCTCGACAATAGAGGCGCGGAACATGGTCCATTCGGACTCAATGTCCAGCACCTCCCTCGTGACATGTTCAAAGTTCTTCCGGAGGTGGGAATTGAAACTCTCTCTGACAGGAGACTCTGCCAGACGTTCCCAGCAAACCCTCACAATGCGTTTGGGCCTGCCAGGTCTGTCCGGCATCCTCCCCCACCATCGCAGCCAACTCACCACCAGGTGGTGATCGGTAGAAAGCTCCGCCCCTCTCTTCACCCGAGTGTCCAAAACATGAGGCCGCAAATCCGATGACACAACTACAAAGTCGATCATGGAACTGCGGCCTAGGGTGTCCTGGTGCCAAGTGCACATATGGACACCCTTATGTTTGAACATGGTGTTCGTTATGGACAATCTGTGACGGGCACAAAAGTCCAATAACAAAACACCGCTCGGGTTCAGATCCGGGCGGCCATTCTTCCCGATCACGCCTCTCCAGGTTTCACTGTCGCTGCCAACATGAGCATTGAAGTCCCCCAGTAGAACGAGGGAATCACCCGGGGGAGCACTCTCAAGTACTCTCAAGTCTGTGAAATTAATATTTAAAATGATGAAAATATGTAAATATTACATGTTATTATGAATGTTACTAGATACTACATATATACTTACAGTGTGTCTATAAAATATGTAAATATTACTACATTACATATATACTTAGTGTGTGTATAAAATATGAAAACATTACATGTTTATATGAATGTTACTACATTACATATACACTTACAGTGTGTATATAATACTTAAAATGATGAAAATATGTAAATAATACATGTTATTATGAATGCTACTACATCACATATATACGTACAGCATGTATATAACACTTAAAATGATGAAAATATGTAAATAGTACATGTTATTATGAATGTTACTACATTACATGTATACTTACAGTGTGTCTATAAAATATGTAAATATTACATTACATATACTTAGTGTGTGTATAAAATATGAAAACATTACATGTTTATATGAATGTTACTACATTACATATACACTTAGTGTGTATATAATACTTAAAATGATGAAAATATGTAAATAGTACATGTTATTATGAATGTTACTACATTACATGTATACTTACAGTGTGTATATAATACCTAAAATTATCAAAATATGTAAATATTACATGTTATCATGAATGTTACTACATTACATATATGCTTACAGTGTGTATATAAAATATGTAAATATTACATGTTGTCATGAATGTTACTACATTACAAATATACTTACAGTGTGTATATGAAATATGTAAATAATACATGTTATTATGAATGCTACTACATCACATATATACTTACAGCATGTATATAACACTTAAAATGATGAAAATATGTAAATAGTACATGTTATTATGAATGTTACTAGATACTACATGTATACTTACAGTGTGTCTATAAAATATGTAAATATTACATTACATATACTTAGTGTGTGTATAAAATATGAAAACATTACATGTTTATATGAATGTTACTACATTACATATACACTTACAGTGTGTATATAATACTTAAAATTATGAAAATATGTAAATAATACATGTTATTATGAATGCTACTACATCACATATATACTTACAGCATGTATATAACACTTAAAATGATGAAAATATGTAAATAGTACATGTTATTATGAATGTTACTACATTACATGTATACTTACAGTGTGTATATAATACCTAAAATTATCAAAATATGTAAATATTACATGTTGTCATGAATGTTACTACATTACATATATACTTACAGTGTGTATATGAAATATGTAAATATTACATGTTATCATGAATGTTACTACATTACATGTATACTTAGTGTGTATATAATACCTAAAATTATCAAAATATGTAAATATTACATGTTATCATGAATGTTACTACATTACATATATACTTACAGTGTGTATATAAAATATGTAAATATTGCATGTTGTCATGAATATTACTACATTACAAATATACTTAGAGTGTGTATATACAATATGTAAATATTACATGTTATCATGAATGTTACTACATTACATATATACTTACAGTGTGTATATAAAATATGTAAATATTACATGTTGTCATGAATATTACTACATTACAAATATACTTACAGTGTGTATATAAAATATGTAAATATTGCATGTTGTCATGAATATTACTACATTACAAATATACTTAGTGTGTATATAAAATATGTAAATATTACATGTTATCATGAATGTTACTACATTACATATATACTTAGTGTGTATATAAAATATGTAAATAATACATGTTATCATGAATGTTACTACATCACATATATACTTACAGCATGTATATAACACTTAAAATGATGAAAATATGTAAATAGTACATGTTATTATGAATGTTACTACATTACATGTATACTTACAGTGTGTATATAATACCTAAAATTATCAAAATATGTAAATATTACATGTTATCATGAATGTTACTACATTACATATATACTTACAGTGTGTATATAAAACCTTGATGGAGGTTTTTGAATGTTTTTAGAGCACTTTGTCGGTGGAATCGAGCGATTCCTATTAACTCCATTGTTAGCTGACGTTTGCTAGCCTTTATTTATGACTTAGAATGCATACACAAGAAAAACATATGTGTTCTTGTCTTACATGATTACAATTTTAAAAGAAGTGCGGGTCCCTTGTATTGATTAAAGTGACTGACCAGAGTCGGGGATGAGCGGTGTGGTGGAGCGGCTGGAGGCCTGAGCACTTCTGGAACAAAAAGTGAAGAAGTCCCGAATATGAAAAGAGAGCGAGTCTCTCCAGGAACCCTGAGAGTCGTCCAGGAGGATGGCATGGATGATGAGCGGCAGCAGCCTCTGGCAACAATCCACGCTCACCTGCAGGCCGGCAAGGACTTGATGAGCATTTCACTAAGTCAAGTCAGTGTTCAGGCTGCTCACCAGACATAAAGGTCGTGCCAGGAGAAGAGCCTCCTGCTTGGTACCGCCACTGTCCAGCAGGGCGGCGCACAGAGACTTGAGCCAGACTTGGTGTTGGCCCATCTGTGGGATCCACAAGTCCTGGTTGTCCAGTTGCTCCCTGGCCTTCGAGCTCTCCTCCGCGCTCACAGCTGCCGCCTAATTAGAGGAACTTTCAGTGCTGGCTGGTCAATGTTACGTTTAACGTCAGGACCTAATTCAACACCTTCTTAACGTTGTTTCAATGTTACGTTTAATGTCAGGACCTAATTCAACACCTTCTTAACGTTGTTTCAATGTTACGTTTAACGTCAGGACCTAATTCAACACCTTCTTAACGTTGTTTCAATGTTACGTTTAACGTCAGGACCTAATTCAACACCTTCTTAACGTTGTTTCAATGTTACGTTTAACGTCAGGACCTAATTCAACACCTTCTTAACGTTGTTTCAATGTTACGTTTAACGTCAGGACCTAATTCAACACCTTCTTAACGTTGTTTCAATGTTACGTTTAATGTCAGGACCTAATTCAACACCTTCTTAACGTTGTTTCAATGTTACGTTTAACGTCAGGACCTAATTCAACACCTTCTTAACGTTGTTTCAATGTTACGTTTAACGTCAGGACCTAATTCAACACCTTCTTAACGTTGTTTCAATGTTACGTTTAACGTCAGGACCTAATTCAACACCTTCTTAACGTTGTTTCAATGTTACGTTTAATGTCAGGACCTAATTCAACACCTTCTTAACGTTGTTTCAATGTTACGTTTAACGTCAGGACCTAATTCAACACCTTCTTAACGTTGTTTCAATGTTACGTTTAACGTCAGGACCTAATTCAACACCTTCTTAACGTTGTTTCAATGTTACGTTTAATGTCAGGACCTAATTCAACACCTTCTTAACGTTGTTTCAATGTTACGTTTAACGTCAGGACCTAATTCAACACCTTCTTAACGTTGTTTCAATGTTACGTTTAACGTCAGGACCTAATTCAACACCTTCTTAACGTTGTTTCAATGTTACGTTTAACGTCAGGACCTAATTCAACACCTTCTTAACGTTGTTTCAATGTTATGTTTAATGTCAGGACCTAATTCAACACCTTCTTAACGTTGTTCCAATGTCTTGTGCTCTCAGTTGGCGACAGGACATACGGTACCTGCTTCTTGGCTTTGCGAAAGGGGTTGAGGTAGGCCAGCATGGGGTCTCTGCTGTGTTTGTAGTCCTCCCAGAAGCTGAGTCCGGACTCAGTGGCCAGGATGTTCTTCACCGACTGAGCTGCAGCCTGCCTCACCTCCATGCTGTCCCACAGAACAAGTGTTAGTCAGCAGCTCTCCTGGCGCTGAAGGCGTCCTTACCGCTGGTGAACCAGGGCCTCGTTCATGCAGTCCAGGACGATGTAGACACGCTGCGGGTCGCTGGACGGGAAAACGGACGCGGCCTTCTCGTAGAGGGGGTCTCTGCCGTGGAGCAACGCGATGGTGGAGAAATCCACAGGGCCCAATTCTCCCAGACAACTCCCCGCCGCCTCTGGAGGACGAGCCAGAGTTGAAGGTGTGGAGCCTGACACCCGGGAAGGAAAGGCCTACCTAGGATGTCACTTCCTGCGGGGTGGTTGGCCGCCAGCTTGCAGAGCTGCAGCAGCTTGAGGACCAGCTGGAGCAGCATGCTGCCGGTGGGCTCGGCTAAGAAGTGGAGGGCGACCACGTTGAGTTGAGTTTGTGTTTATGAATGCATACCTGCCAACTTTTGAAATCAGAAAAACCTAGTAGCCAGGGTCCAAGGGCCGCAGGCCCCGGTAGGTCCAGGACAAAGTCCTGGTGGAGGGTTCAGGGCTTCGCCCCCCCGACGCAAAATGATTATTAGCATTCAGACAGGTTAAAATGTTGCTAAAACCATCACTTTTCTATCAGTCACAGTGACTTTTCAAAACAAAAATATTACAGCAAAAATCATATGGGTTGATTGACATGTTTATTCTGTAAGCTAACTTCAATAGTTTGAAATTATTTTGACAGTTAATGCCAGTTATCCTGTCAACCTTTCACAAGACTTCAATGTGTTAATTGAAAGTATAAACACTTTTTACAGTAAACAAATGGTAAAACAGTACTAAACAATTCCATTAAAAAAAAAATTGGTGTCATTATTAACTTTCTGTCCAAGCTTGTATAATCTACTGCCTTGTTCAATTGTATAAAATATTCTGTGCCTAAAATTCACATTTCTATCACAATTATCATACTGTAAACATGGTAAGCTAACTTCATTAAAATTAATAGTCCTGTCAATAGCATGGAATTACAATTCAAATGTAGTTTTTTTTGTAAGCCTTTCAAAAGAATTCAAAATATGAAAAATGAATGAAAATTAATTGAAGCCATCAGACACTTGAAAAGTGGCACATCACATCTCTAATGTAATCATTTGAACTTTTCAACAGAAATAGCACTGCAAAAATATTAAGGACATACTTCTGTATTTTGGTAGTTATGCTGTCAACATTTAACAAGATTTCTTCAACTTGGACTTGAAAGCATAAATAGTATAAACACTTTTAACAGTACTAAACAATTCCAATAGATAACATTGGTGTCATTACCTTTTTGTGGCTAAAACCCAAATTTATTCTATCAGATTGATCATACTGCAAAAATGATATGGTAACTTTATGATAAGTTTACTTGAAGTGGCATAAAACACTGAAAGTGATTGTTCCTATAACCCCTTTGTTTCAAATGTTTGTTCCACTTGTGGCAGTCGGGCACCAGCATACCGTCTTTGACAACTTGAAGTGGCATAAAACACTGAAAGTGATTGTTCCTATAACCCCTTTGTTTTAAATGTTGTATGCCACTTCAAGTTGTCAAAGACGTGCTGTGAAATACAGCCGACAGGATTGCGCACCAAACACGAAGCAAGGCATGGTGCAGGAGAACAAAGGACTTCTTTCATTTAAGGTTTGTGATAAACCATCAAACTCATTCGTTAAAAGGACTCTATAGTAATATAAAGCGAGTTTTTCTGGACATTATCATGCAAGAAAAGTTTATTTTTGGGACCGTGATCACCGCGTAATGATTTTTAAAGGTTGCATTACAAACATTTAACTGTCCCATGTGATCAGCCAGTGCGATTGGAAGTCCATGCTCAATTATTGCCTCCGTAAATAAAACTTCGGCATTTATCACATCCAAAGAATCTGTTTGGGCGACGAAAAACGTTGAAAGTTTTCCACTTGTATCGCTAGCAACGGCATTAGACTTGTGTTTTTTTGTCCCAACATGGTCTTTTACATCGCTAATTCCTCCGTGTCCGATTGAAAAATCTTGTCTGCACAAGGTGCAATTCGCGTAGTTTTCACCCTTTTTTTTTTTTAAATTAATGAAAAACCGTATTTTTTATCACTGCAACCGTAACCCGGAATAGGTTGATGAAAACCGTACTAATTACGGGAAAACCGGAGTAGTTGGCAGGTATGTGAATGAAGAAGATGAGCGGCAGCTGCTGTCCTACCGTGACATTCCTTCAGGAGCTCTCGGATCTGCTCCTTGTTCTCGTGCAGCTTTTGGGTCAGTTGCCTCAGTCCTTCCAGCCTGGTCAGCGGTAAGGAGTCCGGCGATGTCACCGACAGGAAGTGGGATATCTCCTGTACATTAGCGTAAAAAACAACCATTACAGAGTGGTGCTGTTTAGTGACGTGTGCAAAATATGGTACCGATCCAGTCTGTGGAAGGCTCTCCCTGACCACCTGAGGGCACCACAGACTGTGGATGCTTTTAAAAAAGGCTTAAAAACCCTTCTTTTTTTTTTAAAAAAAAGCATTTTTTTAGATATATGTGTGCTAGTTCTAGCTATTAGGCTGTCCTAGTTTTTATTTTTTTTACTATTTATTTTACTTGTTGGGGGCAGCTATTTGTGGTTCTAGCGCATACTTGCCAACCTTGAGACCTCCGATTTCGGGAGGTGGGGGGTGGGGGCGTGGTCGGGGCGGGGGCGTGGTTGGGGCGTGGTTAAGATATATATATATATATATATATATATATATATATATATATATATATATATATATATATATGTCTTAATAAGGTTATCCAAAAAATAGTGCTCGATACCGTAGTAGAGCGCAATATATGTATGTGTGGGAAAAAAATCACAAGACTATTTCATCTCTACAGGCCTGTTTCATGAGGGGGGGTACCCTCAATCATCAGGAGATTTCCTCTCCTGATGATTGAGGGTACCCCCCCTCATGAAACAGGCCTGTAGAGATGAAATAGTCTTGTGATTTTTTTCCCACACATACCGTATTTTCCGCACTATAAGGCGCACCGGATTATTAGCCGCACCTTCAATGAATTACATATTTCATAACTTTGTCCACCAATAAGCCGCCCCGGATTATAAGCCGCGCCTACCTGCGCTAAAGGGAATGTCAAAAAAACAGTCAGATAGTTCAGTCAAACTTTAATAATATATTGAAAACCAGCGTTCTAACAACTCTGTCCCAAAATGTACGCAAATGTGCAATCACAAACATAGTAAAATTCAAAATGGTGTAGAGCAATAGTAACATAATGTTGCTCGAACGTTAATGTCACAACACACAAAATAAACATAGCGCTCACCTTCTGAAGTTATTCTTCATTCGTAAATCCTTCGAATTCTTCGTCTTCGGTGTCCGAATTGAAAAGTTGCGCAAGCGTGGGATCCAAAATGGCCGGTTCCGTCTCGTCGAAGTAATCGGAGTCAGTGTCGCTGTTGTTGTCCAGTAGTTCTGTGAATCCTGCCTTCCGGAAAGCTCGGACCACAGTTGTGACCGAAATATCTGCCCAGGCATTTACGATCCACTGGCAAATGTTGGCGTATGTCGTCCGGCGCTGTCTGCCCGTCTTAGTGAAGGTGTGTTCGCCTTCGGAGCTGCGTGAAAAAAGCCACCCGGCCTCTTCGCGTAAACTTCCCTTACCCACTCGCTCATCTTTTCTTCATCCATCCATCCCTTCGAGTTAGCTTTTATGATGACGCCGGCTGGAAAGGTCTCTTTTGGCAAGGTCTTCCTTTTGAATATCACCATGGGTGGAAGTTAGCATGGCAAGCTAGAACCACAGTGAAGGATGACTTCTCATTCCCTGTGGAGCGAATATTCACCGTACGTGCTCCCGTTCCACAGTGCGGTTCAGTTGCTGTGAAATACGGTAGTAATCCGTGTGCGGATGGAGAGGTTGCGTCTTTTTATGAACCGGATCCCTGTCGTTTAGTAGGAGCCATTTTGTGGTCTTTACAGATGTAAACAGGAAATGAAACGTACGGTGATATCCGCGCGTTTTTTCTTCTTCTTCCGGGGGCGGGTGGTTGCTTACAGTAGAAGAAGAAGCGCTTCCTGTTCTATGGGGGCGGGTGCTTTCCTTGGCGGTTGCTTGCGTAGAAGAAGAAGCGCTTCCTGTTCTACCGGGAAAAAAGATGGCGGCTGTTTACCGAAGTTGCGGGATCGAAACTTTATGAAAATGAATCGTAATAAAGCGCACCGGGTTATAAGGCGCACTGTCAGCTTTTGAGAAAATGTGTGGTTTTTAGGTGCGCCTTATAGTGCGGAAAATACGGGTACATATATATATATATATATATATATATATATATATATATTTATATATATATATATATATGTCCAGCACACCTTACAATAGTGGTAATAAAAGATGCAACCTATGCTTGAAAGAGAAACTGTTTATTATTTACCGTCCAGACCTGTCATCCCTCAACAAGCGCAGCGAAATTGTAACAACATGCCGCCATAGACGGAAACACCTCCTAGGTAACACATGAGCCAATCACCACGCCCCTAGGCCAGCCTGTACCCACCCACTCTGTGCCCTATATAAACCATGGTATGCGAATGCTCTGGACTAAAAAATGATTTGGTAATAAATAAAAATATCAATCATATACTGATATTACCCTTGGTATCGCCCGTCCCTGGGCGCTACACGGCAACAGACATCGTTATTTTGTCCTCCTTTTAATCCACTTCTTCATCTCCTGTTAATATCTGCTTAATTTCCACCTACACTTCTTAAACTTTACTAAGCACATATTTCTTCTGCTGTTTCAAGCTAGTTTAGCCGCTATCTTAGCAATTGATTGAGACTTTTATTAGTACCGTATTTTCCGCACTATAAGGCGCACCGGATTATTAGCCGCACCTTCTATGAATTACATATTTCATAATTTTGTCCACCAATAAGCCGCCCCGGACTATAAGCCGCGCCTACGCTGCGCTAAAGTGAATGTCAAAAAAAACGCTGCGCTAAAGTGAATGTCAAAAAAACAGTCAGATAGTTCAGTCAAACTTTAATAATATATTGAAAACCAGCGTTCTAACAACTCTGTCCCAAAATGTACGCAAATGTGCAATCACAAACATAGTAAAATTCAAAATGGTGTAGAGCAATAAATAGCAACATAATGTTGCTCGAACGTTAATGTCACAACACACAAAATAAACATAGCGCTCACCTTCTGAAGTTATTCTTCATTCGTAAATCCTTCGAATTCTTCGTCTTCGGTGTCCGAATTGAAAAGTTGCGCAAGCGTGGGATCCAAAAATGGCCGGCTCCGCCTCGTCGAAGTCATCGGATTCAGTGTCGCTGTTGTTGTGCAGCAGTTCTGTGAATCCTGCCTTCCGGAAAGCTCGGACCACAGTTGTGACCGAAACTATCTGCCCAGGCATTTACGATCCACTGGCAGATGTTGGCGTATGTCGACCGGCGCTATCTGCCCGTCTTAGTGAAGGTGTGTTCGCCTTCGGAGCTGTGTGAAAAAAGCCACCCGGCCTCTTCGCGTAAACTTCCCTTAACCACTCGCTCATCTTTTCTTCATCCATCCATCCCTTCGAGTTAGCTTTTATGATGACGCCGGCTGGAAAGGTCTCTTTTGGCAAGGTCTTCCTTTTGAATATCACCATGGGTGGAAGTTAGCATGGCAAGCTAGAACCACAGTGAAGGATGACTCCTCATTCCCTGTGGTGCGAATATTCACCGTACGTGCTCCCGTTCCACAGTGCGGTTCACAGGAATATCAGCTGTGAAATACGGTAGTAATCCGTGTGCGGATGGAGAGATTGCGTCTTTTTATGATCCGGATCCTTGTCGCGTAGTAGGAGCCATTTTGTGGTCTTTACAGATGTAAACAGGAAATGAAACGTACGGTGATATCCGCGCGTTTTTTCTTCTTCTTCCGGGGGCGGGTGAAGCGCTTCCTGTTCTATGGGGGCGGGTGCTTTCCTTGGCGGTTGCTTGCGTAGAAGAAGAAGCGCTTCCTGTTCTACCGGGAAAAAAGATGGCGGCTGTTTACCGAAGTTGCGAGATCGAAACTTTATGAAAATTAATCGTAATAAAGCGCACCGGGTTATAAGGCGCACTGTTAGCTTTTGAGAAAATTTGTGGTTTTTAGGTGCGCCTTATAGTGCGGAAAATACGGTAGGTTGCACAGTGAAGTACATATTCCGTACAATTGACCACTAAATGGTAACACCCCAATTAGTTTTTCAACTTGTTTAAGTCGGGGTCCACTTAAATTGATTGATGATACAGATATATACTATCATCATAATACAGTCATCACACAAGATCATCATCAGGGCATGTCTTCTTGTCTGCTACTGTATCACATGTTTAGTCCCCAGTCCTCCAGTGATAATACTATTTGCTTGATGATGATTATGAATGACGTGTGTATGAACGGCGCATCTTCACATGTATAATGTATTTATATTATTCGCATGTGCCCCCCAAGACCCAGAAGGGAATAAGTGGTAGAAAATGGATGGATGGATGGATGGATTATTCACATGTGAATAATGCTGTATAATAGACTGTATTTATGTTATTCACATGTGAATAATGCTGTATAATAGACTGTATTTATGTTATTCACATGTGAATAATGCTGTATAAGAGACTGTATTTATGTTATTCACATGTGAATAATGCTGTATAATAGACTGTATTTATGTTATTCACATGTGAATAATGCTGTATAGTAGACTGTATTTATATTATTCACATGTAAATAATGCTGTATAATAGACTGTATTTATATTATTCACATGTGAATAATGCTGTATAATAGACTGTATTTATGTTATTCACATGTGAATAATGCTGTATAATAGACTGTATTTATGTTATTCACATGTGAATAATGCTATATAATATACTGTATTTATGTTATTCACATGTGAATAATGCTGTATAATAGACTGCATTTATGTTATTCACATGTGAATACTGCTGTATAATAGACTGTATTTATGTTATTCACATGTGAATAATGCTGTATAATAGACTGTAATTATGTTATTCACATGTGAATAATGCTGTATAATAGACTGTATTTATGTTATTCACATGTGAATATTGCTGTATAATACTGTATTTATGTTATTCACATGTGAATAATGCTGTAGAATAGACTGTATTTATATTATTCACATGTCAATAATGCTGTATAATAGACTGTATTTATGTTATTCACATGTGAATAATGCTGTATAATAGACTGTATTTATATTATTCACATGTAAATAATGTTGTATAATAGACTGTATTTATATTATTCACATGTAAATAATGCTGTATAATAGACTGTATTTATGTTATTCACATGTGAATAATGCTGTATAATAGACTGTATTTATGTTATTCACATGTGAATAATGCTGTATAATAGACTGTATTTATGTTATTCACATGTGAATAATGCTGTATAATTGACTGTATTTATGTTATTCACATGTGAATAATGCTGTATAAGAGACTGTATTTATGTTATTCACATGTGAATAATGCTGTATAATAGACTGTATTTATGTTATTCACATGTGAATAATGCTGTATAGTAGACTGTATTTATATTATTCACATGTAAATAATGCTGTATAATAGACTGTATTTATATTATTCACATGTGAATAATGCTGTATAATAGACTGTATTTATGTTATTCACATGTGAATAATGCTGTATAATAGACTGTATTTATGTTATTCACATGTGAATAATGCTATATAATATACTGTATTTATGTTATTCACATGTGAATAATGCTGTATAATAGACTGCATTTATGTTATTCACATGTGAATACTGCTGTATAATAGACTGTATTTATGTTATTCACATGTGAATAATGCTGTATAATAGACTGTAATTATGTTATTCACATGTGAATAATGCTGTATAATAGACTGTATTTATGTTATTCACATGTGAATATTGCTGTATAATACTGTATTTATGTTATTCACATGTGAATAATGCTGTAGAATAGACTGTATTTATATTATTCACATGTCAATAATGCTGTATAATAGACTGTATTTATGTTATTCACATGTGAATAATGCTGTATAATAGACTGTATTTATATTATTCACATGTAAATAATGTTGTATAATAGACTGTATTTATATTATTCACATGTAAATAATGCTGTATAATAGACTGTATTTATGTTATTCACATGTGAATAATGCTGTATAATAGACTGTATTTATGTTATTCACATGTGAATAATGCTGTATAATAGACTGTATTTATGTTATTCACATGTGAATAATGCTGTATAATTGACTGTATTTATGTTATTCACATGTGAATAATGCTGTATAATAGACTGTATTTGTATTATTCACATGTGAATAATGCTGTATAATAGACTGTATTTATATTATTCACATGTGAATAATGCTGTATAATAGACTGTATTTATGTTATTCACATGTGAATAATGCTGTATAATAGACTGTATTTGTATTATTCACATGTGAATAATGATGTATAATAGACTGTATTTATGTTATTCACATGTGAATAATGCTGTATAATAGACTGTATTTGTATTATTCACATGTGAATAATGCTGTATAATAGACTGTATTTATTTTATTCACATGTAAATAATGCTGTATAATAGACTGTATTTACGTTAATCACATGTGAATATTGCTGTATAATAGACTGTATTTATATTATTCACATGTGAATAATGCTGTATAATAGACTGTATTTATGTTATTCACATGTGAATAATGCTGTATAATAGACTGTATTTATATTATTCACATGTGAATAATGCTGTATAATAGACTGTATTTATGTTATTCACATGTGAATAATGCTGTATAATAGACTGTATTTATGTTATTCACATGTGAATAATGCTGTATAATAGACTGTATTTATGTTATTCACATGTGAATAATGCTGTATAATAGACTGTATTTATATTATTCACATGTGAATAATGCTGTATAATAGACTGTATTTATATTATTCACATGTGAATAATGCTGTATAATAGACTGTATTTATATTATTCACATGTGAATAATGCTGTATAATAGACTGTATTTATGTTATTCACATGTGAATAATGCTGTATAATAGACTGTATTTGTTATTCACATGTGCATAATGCTGTATAATACTGTATTTGTGTTATTCACATGTGAATAATGCTGTATAATTGACTGTATTTATGTTATTCACATATGAATAATGCTGTATAATAGACTTTATATTATTCACATGTGAATAATGCTGTATAATAGACTGTATTTATGTTATTCACATGTGAATAATGCTGTATAATACTGTATTTATGTTATTCACATGTGAATAATGCTGTATAATAGACTGTTATTCACATGTGAATAATGCTGTGTAATAGACTGTATTTATGTTATTCACATGTGAATAATGCTGTATAATAAATAGACTGTATTTATATTATTCACATGTAAATAATGCTGTATAATAGACTGTATTTATGTTATTCACATGTGAATAATGCTGTATAATAGACTGTATTTATGTTATTCACATGTGAATAATGCTGTCTAATTGACTAATTATATTATTCACATGTAAATAATGCTGTATAATAGACTGTATTTATGTTATTCACATGTGAATAATGCTGTATAATAGACTGTATTTATGTTATTCACATGTGAATATTGCTGTATAATAGACTGTATTTATATTATTCACATGTAAATAATGTTGTATAATAGACTGTATTTATATTATTCACATGTAAATAATGCTGTATAATAGACTGTATTTATGTTATTCACATGTGAATAATACTGTATAATAGACTGTATTTATGTTATTCACATGTGAATAATGCTGTCTAATTGACTGTAATTATGTTATTCACATGTGAATAATGCTGTATAATAGACTGTATTTATGTTATTCACATGTGAATAATGCTGTATAATAGACTGCATTTATGTTATTCACATGTGAATAATGCTGTATAATAGACTGTATTTATGTTATTCACATGTGAATAATGCTGTATAATTGACTGTATTTATGTTATTCACATATGAATAATGCTGTATAATAGACTTTATATTATTCACATGTGAATAATGCTGTATAATAGACTGTATTTATGTTATTCACATGTGAATAATGCTGTATAATAGACTGTATTTATGTTATTCACATGTGAATAATGCTGTATAATAGACTGTTATTCACATGTGAATAATGCTGTGTAATAGACTGTATTTATGTTATTCACATGTGAATAATGCTGTATAATAAATAGACTGTATTTATATTATTCACATGTAAATAATGCTGTATAATAGACTGTTATTCACATGTGAATAATGCTGTGTAATAGACTGTATTTATGTTATTCACATGTGAATAATGCTGTATAATAAATAGACTGTATTTATATTATTCACATGTAAATAATGCTGTATAATAGACTGTATTTATGTTATTCACATGTGAATAATGCTGTATAATAGACTTTATTTATGTTATTCACATGTGAATAATGCTGTCTAATTGACTGTAATTATATTATTCACATGTAAATAATGCTGTATAATAGACTGTATTTATGTTATTCACATGTGAATAATGCTGTATAATAGACTGTATTTATGTTATTCACATGTGAATATTGCTGTATAATAGACTGTATTTATATTATTCACATGTAAATAATGTTGTATAATAGACTGTATTTATATTATTCACATGTAAATAATGCTGTATAATAGACTGTATTTATGTTATTCACATGTGAATAATGCTGTATAATAGACTGTATTTATGTTATTCACATGTGAATAATGCTGTCTAATTGACTGTATTTATGTTATTCACATGTGAATAATGCTGTATAATAGACTGTATTTATATTATTCACATGTGAATAATGCTGTATATAAGACTGTATTTATGTTATTCACATGTGAATAATGCTGTATAATAGACTGTATTTATATTATTCACATGTGAATAATGCTGTATAAAAGACTATTTATATTATTCACATGTGAATAATGCTGTATAATAGACTATGTTATTCACATGTGAATAATGCTGTATAATAGACTGTATTTATGTTATTCACATGTGAATAATGCTGTATAATAGACTGTATTTGTTATTCACATGTGAATAATGCTGTATAATAGACTGTATTTATGTTATTCACATGTGAATAATGCTGTATAATTGACTGTATTTGTTATTCACATGTGAATAATGCTGTATAATAGACTGTATTTGTATTATTTACATGTGAATAATGCTGTATAATAGACTGTATTTATGTTATTTACATGTGAATAATGCTGTATAATAGACTGTATTTATGTTATTCACATGTGAATAATGCTGTCTAATTGACTGTATTTATGCTATTCACATGTGAATAATGCTGTATAATAGACTGTATTTATATTATTCACATGTGAATAATGCTGTATATAATACTGTATTTATGTTATTCACATGTGAATAATGCTGTATAATAGACTGTATTTATATTATTCACATGTGAATAATGCTGTATAAAAGACTATTTATATTATTCACATGTGAATAATGCTGTATAATAGACTATTTATGTTATTCACATGTGAATAATGCTGTATAATAGACTGTATTTATGTTATTCACATGTGAATAATGCTGTATAATAGACTGTATTTGTTATTCACATGTGAATAATGCTGTATAATAGACTGTATTTATGTTATTCACATGTGAATAATGCTGTATAATTGACTGTATTTGTTATTCACATGTGAATAATGCTGTATAATAGACTGTATTTGTATTATTCACATGTGAATAATGCTGTATAATAGACTGTATTTATATTATTCACATGTGAATAATGCTGTATAATAGACTGTATTTATATTATTCACATGTGAATAATGCTGTATAATACTGTATTTATATTATTCACATGTGAATAATGCTGTATAATAGACTGTATTTATATTATTCACATGTGAATAATGCTGTATAATAGACTGTATTTATATTATTCACATGTGAATAATGCTGTATAATAAATAGACTGTATTTATATTATTCACATGTAAAAAATGTGTTTATTGTCTATTGTGAGCGAACTGTGGTGCTGAATTTCCCCCAGGGATCAATAAAGTACTTTCTATTCTATTCTATTCTATTCAAGTTGCTTGCAGATAAAGGCAATAAGCTCATGTGGTCGCTCCTTACCTGTCTCAAGGTGAAGGTGCCCCCGTTGTATTTGAGAAGGTTCTGGACAGAGCGCAGCTCTCGGAATTCAGGGAGGTCAGGGAAAGGCTCCAACTTGCAGATGGCGGCTTTCAGCTTCTCTCGATTGTGGACGACAAGAAGGTGCAGCAGACTGAGCACCTTGAGGGAGACAAGGAGACCAGACAGCACTTAAGATACACCTTTTACTCATTTGGTATGTTGGAGGATTCCATCCTAACACGTACCTGTTGTGAGATGGCTGGCTGGCTGGTCACCTGTGCTGTGAGAGTGCCAACAATGACCTGCAGGTGGCAGTCTAGAGCGTCGGCACAGAACTGCAGTGCAGCCTGGCACACAGAGGTCAGGAGGTCACAGCACAACGACAAGCTTCGGTTGGAGACTTCATCCAATTGGAATGATCTGGAACAAAATATCAAATATGCCAAAAACATGCAGCTGGGGATAGGTTGATTGGCAACACTAAATGGGCCCTAGTGTGTGAATGTGAGTGGGAATGTTGTCTGTCTATCTGTGTTGGCCCTGTGATGAGGTGGCGACTTGTCCAGGGTGTACCCCGCCTTCCGCCCGAATGCAGCTGAGATAGACTCCAGCACCCCCCGCGACCCCAGAAAGGAAAAGCGGTAGAAAATGGATGGATGGCTAATGAATAGTGGATGTAATGTCCCGTGAGTGCATGTGTTAACGAGGACCGTGCCAGGTGGTGTACGTTGTTAAACCTCACTAACAACTTGAAGAGGAGCTACACTTTTTTTTTGGTCATTCACATCTTCATGTAAGACATGTTTTTCTTTTTTTATGCTTTCCAAGACAAGATATTTAATGTTCCAACAGAGAAACTTTTGTTATTTTTTCAAATATTAATGAACTTAGAATTTAATGGCAGCAACACATGTCAAAAAAGTTGTGAGAGGGGCATTTTACCAGTGTGTTACATGGCCTTTCCTTTTAACAACACTCAGTAAAGGTTTGGGAACTGAGGAGACACATTTTTGAAGTGGAATTCTTTCCCATTCTTGCTATATGTACAGCTTAAGTTGTTCAACAGTCTCCCTTCTCATATTTTAGTCTTCATATTGTTACGGCTCAGGCTCCTGCCAACGCCGCTCATCCGTCTGTGCGCACCTCGGGACACGCCCACGGGTGCGCACATCCAGGGACGCGCCGCGCGCGTCCCCGCCCTGCAGCAGCCACCAGCTGCAATCACTCACCGGCAATCTACACTCCTGGGTCTGATGAGGGCAGGCTCAATAAAGGACCAGAGGACCCAAGGATTGGGCGGGAACTTAGCTTTCTCATGGTGTACCGTAAGCAACAAGCTTTATGCTATATTCGTGTTTCCTCTCCGTGCCTTGATTTGTCCCTTGTCTTCTCCCGTGTCCCCGCAGTACCCTCCGTCGCCTGGAAAGTGAGCTGTGCGTCTCATTTTTCCCCCTGGATCTCCCTCTGGACTCTGACTGCTTCCTTTGTTCCTCGACCTCTTGCTCGCCCCTGGATTCCGACGCCTCTCTCTCGCCCCGGATAACCTGCCTGCCCCATGGACTTCCTCGTATCTCGTTCAACACGTTGGTAACACTCACTTCAGTTAACTACACACATAGTCTTACACCACACACTCTTGTATTCTAGTTCACACTCCATTTCCTTAGTTTATATTAGTATTGTTTGTTATTATTATATATATTGAATATACAATATATATATATAATAAATAATTGTACATACTGCCCCCTGGTGTCACCTCCCCTTTAGTCCATACACAACAGTAAGTTCCCGCCCGATCCTTGGGTCCACTGGTCCTTTATTGAGCCTGCCCTCATCAGTCAGACCCAGGAGTGTAGATTGCCGGTGAGTGATTGCAGCTGGTGGCTGCTGCAGGGCGGGGACGCGCGCGGCGCGTCCCTGGATGTGCGCACCCGTGGGCGTGTCCCGAGGTGCGCACAGACGGATGAGCGGCGTTGGCAGGAGCCTGAGCCGTAACACATATTGCACCACACATTTTCAATGTCTGGACTACAGGCAGGCCAGTCTAGTACCCGCACTCTTTTACTATGAAGCCAGGCTGTTGTAACACGTGGCTTGGCATTGTCTTGCTGAAATAAGCAGGGGCATCCATGGTAACGTTGCTTGGATGGCAACATATGTTGTTCCAAAACCTGTATGTACCTTTCAGCATTAATGGTGCCTTCACAGATGTGTAAGTTACCCATGTCTTGGCCACTAATACACCCCCATACCATCACACATGCTGCCTTTTACACTTTGCGCCCAGAACAGTCCGGATGGTTCTTTTCCTCTTTGGTCCGGAGGACACGACGTCCACAGTCTCCAAAAACAATTTGAAATGTGGACTCGTCAGACCACAGAACACTTTTCCACTTTGCATCAGTCCGTCTTAGATGAGCTCGGGCCCAGCGAAGCGTTTCTGGGTGTTGTTGATAAATGGCTTTGGCTTTGCATAGGAGAATTTTAACTTGCACTTACAGATGTAGCGACCAACTGTAGTTACTGACAGTGGTTTTCTGAAGTGTTCCTTAAACTTAGACAAACTTTTAATGATCAACAAGGGAAATTGTTCCTGAGCCCGTGTGGTGATATCCTTTACACACTGATGTGGCTTTTTGATGCAGTACCGCCTGAGGGATCCAAGGTGTGTAATATCATGGCGTACGTGCAGTGATTTCTCCACATTCTCTGAACCTTTTGATGATATTACGGAGCGTAGATGGTGAAATCCCTAAATTCCTTGTTGAGAAATGTTGTTCTTAAACAATTTGCTCGGGCATTTGTTGACAAAGTGGTGACCCTCGCCCCGTCCTTGTTTGTGAACGACTAAGCATTTCTACCCAATCATGGCGCCCACCTGTTCCCAATTATCCTGTTCAACTGTGGGATGTTCCAAATAAGTCTTTGATGTAAGGCTGAAACGTGTTTCTGGGTTTAAATGTATTTTATATGTATCTTGGTGCATTTATGTTGAGACAATTTATTTAAAATCTGTTTTAACTTAAAGGGAAAAGATGTGTCCATTTTCTTGCACTTGTTTAATGGTTAAGAGTTTGATAGCCTAATTAATAATTGTAAATTATGGGATTGATAATTGATTGATTTTTTACAGCATGTTTATCTTGTGGTGTTTTGTCCTTAAAGGTTTTTCACCTACTAAAGAAGCTAAAGGCTACTAAAGGCTACTAAAGACAGCTAATGACAGCTAAAGAAACTAAAGTCTACTAACACTGCTAAAGACTGCTAAAAAGACTAAAGAAGAAAAAAGAAGCTGTTTCTTTGTTGGAAAAACTGTTGCAAACTAAAGGAAAATAAAAGGAATAAGTAACTACGGTCTGGTCTTTTGAGTGAAATCCAGAAGCCACATTCAGCATTGGTACATCCCTTCAAGTGTGGGATAAGCACAGCGAAAAAAGCAAAACACTTGACAGTTGTTGTATGCACACTGTGTCGAGCGGAAATGGCCTATCATAGCAGCACAACGGCTATGAAGGAACATTTGAAAAGAAAACACCCGACAGCGTTCTTGACATCACCATCAACTAGTCAATGGTCCGCGTGAGTATACGTTGTCATCATTACACAAAAACATGAATGTGTCATTTGTATCTGCGTTGTAAATTCATAAACTAAAACACTGTTTCGCTCTGAGAGGCGCGTTTGGCGTGCCTGCTCAGTGTTTACAATGACGCGCTCCTCTTTAACGCTAACGTTAACTAGTTGTGCAAATACCTTTTACAACATTAACAGTTACATATACTATGTACAAACCAACAATTAACTTTCACTTTAATCATACTATCATTGTTGCGTTATTAAGCAAAATAAGCAATACTTTTACTTTTGTTGAAATGTTTACACTGTTACAGAATATTTCCTTTTGCACTTTTTTGTATTGGATGTTTATCTTTATTTTTGCACATTTTAAAGCAAAATAAGCAATACTTTTACTTTTGAAATGCTTATACTATTGCAGAATATTAAGATTTGCACTGGATGTTTACTTTTATATTTGCACATTAAAAAGCAAATAAGCTACTTTTAATTTTGTTAAATGTTAAAAGTTTTAAATGTTTACATTGTTACAGAATATTTTGTCATGTTGTTGTCAATGTTGACTGAGTGGCCATACTTTTTTTTTGTAAACATTTATTTTTTCATCTTCATTTTAAATTAAAAAAATAATCGGCAAAAGGAAAAATAATCTATAGATTAATCGGAAAAAATAATCTATAGATTAACCGATTAATCGAAAAAAATAATCTATAGATTAATCGATAGAAAAATAATCGTTAGCTGCAGCCTTACTTTGATGAGCATTCCTCATCCTTCTCAGTCTTTTTTGCCACTTGTGCCAGCTTTTTTTTTAAACATGTTGCAGGCATCAAATTCTACATGAGCTAATATTTGCAAAAAAATAAAGTTTCTCAGTGTGAACATGAAATATCTTGTCTTTGCCGTCTATTCAATTGAATATAAGTTGAAAAGGATTTGTTGTATTCTCTTTTTATGTACCATTTACCAGAGGTGGGACCAAGTCATTGTTTTACAAGTCACAAGTAAGTCTCAAGTCTTTGCCCTCAAGTCCGAGTCAAGTCCCGAGTCAAGACAGGCAAGCCCCGAGTCAAGTCCAAAGTCAAGACTGGAAAGTCTCAAGTCAAGTCCTAAGTCCTGCATTTTGAGTTTCGAGTCCTTTCAAGTCCTTTTAACCACAGACTAATATATTAACACAGATTGTGTATGCTTTTCAAACGCTGTATTTATTTATTAAAACAAGTGCATTTTAAATTGCAGGAAAGAAAATTGTGCTGACATTGCACTTTATAATAGCACTATTAACCAGTCATTTTAAACATTAACTCATTCCTTTACAGAACAAACACATTGAAAAATAAAGTGCAAATGTACTTATTTGTACAAAAGTGTTAACATTGAAAAAACATGACATATACGTGAACATAACAAAAAAGTTGTACTTTTTATATGTCAGGGCCCTATGCTGCATTGCATTTGCAAAAGACCAAATTAGCCAAGAGTCAGTCAGTCATTTGTGCACGATGGGGGCGTAGTATGATGCCACCATGGCTGAAAACTCGCTCCACTGGAGCACTGGAGGCAGGCACTGCCAAGACTCTCATGGCCACTCGGAACAGTGAAGGAAGAGTCTTCATGTTCAATGCCCAGAACAAAAGGGGGGAGAGAGTTGTTTTGGGTTGGTGCACTACTTGTAAGTGTATCTTGTGTTTTTTATGTTGATTTAATTAAAAAAAGAAAAAAAAAAAAAAAAATTCTTGTGCGGCCCGATACCAATCGATCCACGGACCAGTACCGGGCCGCGGCCCGGTGGTTGGGGACCACTGAGGTAAACAACCAACAGTATGTCAGAAAGCTAGCTAAAACGGTACACATATTCATAATATAGTATACATTTTAACTGACCTTTATTTGACTATTTTTGTCTTTTTTTAGGTGGCTAAAATACGCGGTGCTGCTGACCGCCGTCTAACGTTACGTGTGATATATTGACTAACGTAACCCTGCTTAAAAAAAATCACTGAACAAAAAGTATGAATAAGGTAGTGAACTGCAACAGACTCCCGTGTTTGCAATAACGTTATAACGTTAGCAGTGAGTTTACAGCCTCACTGATTTAACTACACAGCAAATAAAAGTCACGTTACTTAGCCAATAAACATTATCTTACATTCAAAACTTACCGTTCTTTGTGCAACTTCAAATGCTGGATGAAGTTGGAAGTTGTTGCCTCTCCATCAGTCATTTTGGAACCGCATGTGTTGCATACTGCAAACCGTTTTGTGTTGACCACCTCGTAATTTTTATACCCAAACGAAATTATTTTAGGTATCATTTTTTGTTCACTGGCGTGTGGTTTGGACATGTCTTCTTCGTTGGTTGTCCTGCAATTTGATTGGATGAATGCTGTGTGATGAAAACAAAGTAGATGTAATTTGATTGGCTGTTGTACTGAGAGCACACCAGCTGACACACGCAACGCTGATAGACAAGTACACAATGAAAAATACGGAGCGCTCCCGAATAACTTTTTCATCTTTGGGTTTTGGGGAAAGTAGCAAGTCATGTCAAGTCATGTCAATTCAAAAGGCTCAAGTCCAAGTGAAGTCACAAGTCATTGATGTTAAAGTCGAAGTCGAGTTGCAAGTCTTTTTACATTTTGTCAAGTCGAGTCTAAAGTCATCAAATTCATGACTCGAGTCTGACTCGAGTCCAAGTCATGTGACTCGAGTCCACACCTCTGCCATTTACACAACTTCACTGCTTTTGGGGTTTTCACTAAAATTCCTTTTTTTTTTTTTTTTTACTATTTTATCCAAACTTGAATTTCATTTTGATGCATATTTTGGACTAAAATTATTTTGTGGGAAAGAAATTGTGATTGGTCCAAGGTGAAGCCCGCCTCTCCCAGGAGGATGTCAGCACCAACCTGCGTGCGTGGGCGTGCACCAGCCGGCTGTTGATAAAATGGATGAGCGTGTAGATGACGTCTCTGAGGACGAAGGCCCAGGCTCCTCCCAGTCCGTCCTTCACCTCCCTGAGCAGCAGGTGCACAAAGAGGTGATACATCAGGAGGACACGGTGGCGTTCGTAAGCGTTGGTGGTCCCGGCGGCCTTCTCACACACTGCCAGCAGGATCTTCTGAATGGACATCTGACGAGGACCAAGACAAAAGGTAGAGTTGACATAAAGAAGGTAGAATGATTGTGAGATGATTAGAGAAGATCTTACTGGACTTTTTGACAGAATGGCCACCAGTGACTTGTGGTTGGCACTGTGACACTTGCTGAGGTACTCCAGAGTGGCTTTGATGACATGCGAGCTGAAATATGGCGGGTTTGGGACAGGGTCCAGTTCCCTATGGAGATGGTCACAAAAAGAGCTTTGGGAAATGTCAGGCCTGTTATTTGAACTTCATGAAAAAGACTGAAAATAAGCCTGGGGTCCTGAGGGACAAAGGGGGCTTTTCAGCAAATGAACATGGAAAAAGGAGTACCGTATTTTCCGCACTATTAGCCGCACCTAAAAACCACAAATTTACTCAAAAGCTGACAGTCCGGCTTATAACCCGGTGCGCTTTATATATGGATTAATATTAAGATTCATTTTCATAAAGTTTCGGTCTCGCAACTACGGTAAACAGCCGCCATCTTTTTTCCCCGTAGAAGAGGAAGCGCTTCTTCTTCTACTGTAAGCAACCACCCGCCCGCGTAGAAGAAGAAGAAGCGCGCGGATATTACGTTTCATTTCCTTTGTGTGTTTACATCTGTAAAGACCACAAAATGGCTCCTACTAAGCGACAGGTTTCCGGTTCATGAAAAGACGCAATCTCTCCATCCGCACACGGACAACTATTTCACAGCAACTGCCTAAAGACTTTCAAGAAAAGCTGGCTACTTTCCGTGCATATTGTAAAAACAAGATAGCTGAAAAAAAGATCCGGCCAGAGAACATTATCAACATGGACGAGGTTCCACTGACTTTTGATATTCCTGTGAACCGCACTGTGGATACAACGGGAGCACGTACGGTGAATATTCGCACCACAGGGAATGAGAAGTCATCCTTCACTGTGGTTCTAGCTTGCCATGCTAATGGCCAGAAACTTCCACCCATGGTGATATTCAAAAGGAAGACCTTGCCAAAAGAGACCTTTCCAGCCGGCGTCATCATAAAAGCTAACTCGAAGGGATGGATGGATGAAGAAAAGATGAGCGAGTGGTTAAGGGAAGTTTACGCGAAGAGGCCGGGTGGCTTTTTTCACGCAGCTCCGTCCATGTTGATATACGACTCCATGCGCGCCCACATCACGCTGGTTTTTAATATATTATTAAAGTTTGACTGAGCTATCTGACTGTTTTTTGACATTCCCTTTAGCGCAGTTAGATGCGGCTTATAACACGGGGCGGCTTATAGGTGGACAAAGTTTTGAAATATGCCGTTCATTGAAGGCGCGGCTTATAACCCAGGGCGGCTTATGGTGCGGAAAATACGGCTCAGTGGCCTCGCGGTTAGAGCAGACTTGGGCATTCTGCGGCCCGCGGGCCACACCCGGCCCTTTGTACGTCCCCGTCCGGCCCGCGTGAGGCCAATCATAAATTACAAAATAAATTTTAAAAAGTATTTATCTCGAGTGCGCAATACAACGGTGCTGCTTTTGTTTTGAAAAGCTTTATTTGTATTACTTCCGTATGGACGTATGCTCGTGCGCGATTGTGAGTGAATGTCATACCTGCCAACTTTTGAAATCAGAAAAACCTAGTAGCCAGGGTCCAAGGGCCGCAGGCCCCCCGACGCAAAATGATTATTGGCATTCAGACAGGTTAAAATGTTGCTAAAACCATCACTTTTCTATCAGTCACAGTGACTTTTCAAAACAAAAATATTACAGCAAAAATCATATGGGTTGATTGACATGTTTATTCTGTAAGCTAACTTCAATAGTTTGAAATTATTTTGACAGTTAATGCCAGTTATCCTGTCAACCTTTCACAAGACTTCAATTTGTTAATTGAAAGTATAAACACTTTTTACAGTAAACAAATGGTAAAACAGTACTAAACAATTCCATTAAAAAAAAAATTGGTGTCATTATTAACTTTCTGTCCAAGCTTGTATAATCTACTGCCTTGTTCAATTGTAAAAAATATTCTGTGCCTAAAATTCACATTTCTATCACAATTATCATACTGTAAACATGGTAAGCTAACTTCATTAAAATTAATAGTCCTGTCAATAGCATGGAATTACAATTCAAATGTAGTTTTTTTGTAAGCCTTTCAAAAGAATTCAAAATATGAAAAATGAATGAAAATTAATTGAAGCCATCAGACACTTGAAAAGTGGCACATCACATCTCTAATGTAATCATTTGAACTTTTCAACAGAAATAGCACTGCAAAAATATTAAGGACATACTTCTGTATTTTGGTAGTTATGCTGTCGACATTTAACAAGATTTCTTCAACTTGGACTTGAAAGCATAAATAGTATAAACACTTTTAACAGTACTAAACAATTCCAATAGATAA